>NW_027039744.1:0-50980 GCF_034236695.1 Oncorhynchus nerka | reverse complement strand
CAGCCCCTCTCCCTCCACCTCCTAAAACAGCCCCTCTCCCTCCCCTCTCCCTCCACCTCCTAAAACAGCCCCTCTCCCCCTCTGTCTCCACCTCCTAAACAGCCCCTCTCCCTCCCTCTGTCTCCACCTCCTAAAACAGCCCCTCTCCCTCCACACCTCCTAAAACAGCCCCTCTCCCTCCCCTCCTAAAAAACAGCCCCTCTCCCTCCCTCTGTCCTCCACCTCCTAAAACAGCCCTCTCTCCCTCCCTCTCCCTCCACCTCCTAAAACAGCCCCTCTCCCTCCCTCTCCACCTCCTAAAACAGCCCCTCTCCCTCCACCTCCTAAAATAGCCCCTCCCTCCACCTCCTAAAACAGCCCCTCTCCCTCCACCTCCTAAAACAGCCCCTCTCCCTCCCTCTCCCTCCACCTCCTAAAACAGCCCCTCTCCCTCCCTCTGTCTCCACCTCCTAAAACAGCCCCTCTCCCTCCCCTCTGTCTCCACCTCCTAAACAGCCCCTCTCCCTCCACCTCCTAAAACAGCCCCTCTCCCTCCACCTCCTAAAACAGCCCCTCTCCCTCCACCTCCTAAAACAGCCCCTCTCCTCCACTCCTAAAACAGCCCCTCTCCCTCCCTCTGTCTCCACCTCCTAAAACAGCCCCTCTCCCCTCCCTCTGTCTCCACCTCCTAAAACAGCCCCTCTCCCTCCCTCTGTCTCCACCTCCTAAAACAGCCCCTCTCCCTCCCTCTCCCTCCACCTCCTAAAACAGCCCTCTCCCTCCCTCTCCACCTCCTAAAACAGCCCCCTCTCCCTCCCTCTGTCTCCACCTCCTAAAACAGCCCCTCTCCCTCCACCTCCTAAAACAGCCCCTCTCTCCCTCCACCTCCTAAAATAGCCCCTCTCCCTCCACCTCCTAAAACAGCCCCTCTCCCTCCACCTCCTAAAACAGCCCCTCTCCCTCCCTCTCCCTCCACCTCCTAAACAGCCCCTCTCCCTCCCTCTGTCTCCACCTCCTAAAACAGCCCCTCTCCCTCCCTCTGTCTCCACCTCCTAAAACAGCCCCTCTCCCTCCACCTCCTAAAACAGCCCCCCTCTCCCTCCCTCTGTCTCCACCTCCTAAAACAGCCCCTCTCCCTCCCTCTCCCTCCACCTCCTAAAACAGCCCCTCTCCCCTCCCTCTGTCTCCACCTCCTAAAACAGCCCCTCTCCCTCCACCTCCTAAAAACAGCCCCTCTCCCTCCCTCTCCCTCCACCTCCTAAAACAGCCCCTCTCCCTCCCTCTGTCTACACCTCCTAAAACAGCCCCTTTCCCTCCATCTGTCTACACCTCCTAAAACAGCCCCTCTCCCTCCCTCTGCCTACACCTCCTAAAACAGCCCCTCTCCCTCCCTCTGTATACACCTCCTAAAACAGCCCCTCTCCCTCCCTCTGTCTACACCTCCTAAAACAGCCCCTCTCCCTCCCTCTGCCTACATCTCATAAAACAGCCCCTCTCCCTCCCTCTGCCTACACCTCCTAAAACAGCCCCTCTCCCTCCCTCTCCCTCCACCTCCTAAAACAACCCCTCTCCTCCCTCTGTCTACACCTCCTAAAACAGCCCCTCTCCCTCCCTCTCCCTCCACCTCCTAAAACAGCTCCTCTCCCTCCCTCTGCCCACACCTCCTAAAACAGCCCCTCTCCCTCCCGCTGTCTACACCTCCTAAAACAGCCCCTCTCCCTCCACCTCCTAAAACAGCCCCTCTCCCTCCACCTCCTAAAATAGCCCCTCTCCCTCCACCTCCTAAAACAGCCCTCTCCCTCCACCTCCTAAAACAGCCCCTCTCCTCCCTCTCCCTCCACCTCCTAAAACAGCCCCTCTCCCTCCCTCTGTCTCCACCTCCTAAAACAGCCCCTCTCCCCTCCCTCTGTCTCCACCTCCTAAAACAGCCCCTCTCCCTCCACCTCCTAAAACAGCCCCTCTCCCTCCCTCTGTCTCCACCTCCTAAAACAGCCCCTCTCCTCCCTCTCCCTCCACCTCCTAAAACAGCCCCTCTCCCTCCCTCTGTCTCCACCTCCTAAAACAGCCCCTCTCCCTCCACCTCCTAAAACAGCCCCTCTCCCTCCACCTCCTAAAACAGCCCCTCTCCCTCCCTCTGTCTCCACCTCCTAAAACAGTCCCTCTCCCTCCACCTCCTAAAACAGCCCTCTCCCTCCACCTCCTAAAACAGCCCCTCTCCCTCCCTCTGTCTCCACCTCCTAAAACAGCCCCTCTCCCTCCACCTCATAAAACAGCCCCTCTCCCTCCACCTCCTAAAACAGCCCCTCTCCCTCCCTCTCCCTCCCTCTGTCTGTCTGGGACATACCAAGTCTTAGCCGTGCAGTCTGTCGCGGTGACATCCCTAACACATGACGTCACCTGCAGGCATACCATGCACCTCGTTTGAGAGATCAGATGCCAGACAAGTTGTAATTTGAGAATCCCAATGGGATACACAATATTGTTGTATTGCACCAGTCCTCAGTCAGGACATGCAGACAGCGGGAAGGAAAACCACAGATAAGCAATGAAGTCATGTATTTTATGCCAGAGTAATACCAGGCTTGTGGTTCCCAGGAAGTCAGCCATGTAAACCACAGGGGCCTTACTTTGTAAGTGTGTTTGCGTCATGGAGTGAAACAAAATGGCCGCCGCCAGATCAGTATGGGGTGATGCTGTAATATTCTGCTTTGGAACACTGCGTTTTACAGAATCAAGCTAAAGACCAAGAGGATGAAGGATGCTGTTCTCAGCTCCTACCATCACATTAAGCAGCATCTCTCTCTCTCTCTCAGACGTTGGGGCCTGGTAGCAAACCAAGCCTTGATGTGTCTCCAATGGAAATCACAAAGCATTAAACATTCAACGGGCTGTCAGAACCTAGAAGTACATGGACTGTGAGGGGAAAAGTAGGGCGACTGGGACACTGGCTGCACTGAGGCAGACAGGCTGCTATCACACTGTCTGTCTATCTATCACATTATATTTCTCCCCCAACACACACACACACCACACACACACACACACACACACACACACACACACACACACACACACACAGACACACACACACACACGTCCCTACTTTCAACTTGGCCAGAACTATAATTATCTGAGACTGGCGACAGTAACCTGAAGTAACCCTACTATTTACAACCAACCTGAGTGTCCTCCATTTCACTGTCAGTTCAGTCAAGATGAAGACACAAGATGGAAAGACAGCTCCTACATTGAGATAGAGACAGATAGATATAGTATACTGGTAGTATATATAGTATACTGGTAGTATATATAGTATACTGGTAGTATATATAGTATACTGGTAGTATATATAGTGTACTGGTAGTATATATAGTGTACTGGTAGTATATATAGTATACTGGTAGTATATATAGTATACTGGTAGTATATATAGTATACTGGTAGTATATATAGTGTACTGGTAGTATATATAGTATACTGGTAGTATATATAGTGTTAGTATATATAGTATACTGGTAGTATATATAGTGTACTGGTAGTATATATAGTGTACTGGTAGTATATTTGGTATGGGAGGTCTGGATGGAGAGACAGCTCCTACATTGAGATAGAGACAGACAGATATATATATAGTATACTGGTAGTATATATAGTATGGGAGGTCTGGATGGAGAGACAGCTCCTACATTGAGATAGAGACAGACAGATAGATATAGTATACTGGTAGTGTATATAGTATGGGAGGTCTGGATGGAGGACAGCTGATGAAAAGGAAGAAGATGCAGGTCCCCAGCTCAGACAGACGGCAGCTGGAAGACGACTGCACCTGCACCAACCTGCTCTAGTGTGCTGTGTGTATGTGTGTGTGTGTGTGTGTGTGTGTGTGTGTGTGTGTGTGTGTGTGTGTGTGTGTGTGTGTTCTATCTTCCTCTATGTGTCTGTAATCAGAGCCCCTACGTGCTCAGACAAAGTTGAGGATCCAGACACACATACACACACACACACACACATACACACACACACACACACACACACACACACACACACACACACACACACACACACACACACACACACACACACACACACACACACACACACACACACACACACACACACATACAGAGACCCAAACACAGGCAACAGGCAGGAGATGGCAAGAAGCTGTTTCACAAAGGAGAGAGAACATCAAAACGAACCGACCGGCAAATCCCCCACAGTTAGAAAGACACCTGACAGACACACCCCTATGCTGACAGACACGCCCCTATAATGACAGACACGCCCCTATACTTCTAAATGTTCTCTCCCTGTTGTCTGCTGCTTTCTGAAACCCACTACTATTAATACCAACCCCCTACCTTACAGAGGCATGTGTTCAACCCCAACTCTAACCCCAACTCCAACTCCAACTCTAACCCCAACTCCAACCCCAACTCTAACTCTAACCCCAACCCCAACTCTAACCCCAACCCCAACTCTAACCCTAACCCCAACTCTAACCCTAACCCCAACTCTAACCCCAACTCTAACTCTAACCCCAACCCCCTCCTTACAGAGGCATGTGTTCAACCCCAACCCCCTCCTTAGAGGCATGTGTTCAACCCCAACTCTAACCCCAACTCCAACTCCAACCCCAACTCTAACCCCAACCCCAACTCTAACTCTAACCCTAACCCCAACTCTAACCCCAACTCTAACTCTAACCCCAACCCCTCCTTACAGAGGCATGTGTTCAACCCCAACTCTAACTCCAACTCCAACTCTAACCCCAACTCCAACCCCAACTCTAACCCCAACTCCAACTTTAACCCTAACCCCAACCCCAACTCTAACCCCAACCCCAACTCTAACCCTAACCCCAACTCTAACCCTAACCCCAACTCTAACTCTAACCCTAACCCCAACTCTAACCCTAACCCCAACTCTAACTCTAACCCTAACCCCAACTCTAACCCCAACCCCAACTCTAACCCCAACCCCAACTCTAACCCCAACTCTAACCCCAACCCCAACTCTAACCCTAACCCCAACTCTAACTCTAACCCCAACCCCTCCTACAGAGGCATGTGTTCAACCCCAACCCCCTCCTTACAGAGGCATGTGTTCAACCCCAACCCCTCCTTACAGAGGCATGTGTTCAACCCCAACTCTAACCCCACTCCAACTCCAACTCTAACCCCAACTCCAACCCCAACTCTAACCCCAACTCCAACTTTAACCCTAACCCCAACTCTAACCCCAACCCCAACTCTAACCCCAACCCCAACTCTAACCCCAACCCCAACTCTAACTCTAACCCCCCAACTCTAACCCCAACTCTAACCCCAACCCCAACTCTAACCCCAACCCCAACTCTAACTCTAACCCCAACCCCAACTCTAACCCCACCTCAACTCAACTCCAACTCTAACCCCAACTCCAACCCCAACTCTAACCCCAACTCCAACTTTAACCCCCCAACCCCAACTAACCCCAACTCTAACCCCAACCCCAACTCTAACCCCAACCCCAACTCTAACCCCAACCCCAACTCTAACCCCAACTCCCCCAACTCTAACCCAGCAGCCCTGCGGTCTGTGTGTTTGGTGTGTTCTGGCGACAGAGTGGGTGGGATTAGGAGGTTAGAAGTAACACTAACCCTAAAACCGCCCACCCAGTCAGAGATGTGCACTCAGCCAACAGACACACACACACACGTCCCCACAACTATAGTTATACACATACACACACACACATTCTTCCATCCAGACAGATGTGGCCCCAGGCTGAATAGCCTGTTAGGAGGAAGTTGTTTAACTTGTCTCTCCATTATAGACCCTCTTTGATGGACTGGTTCACCTCAGGACATACTAGTACTAGTGAGAGAGACATCCTCCATGACCCCAAACTCCATTCATCTACTGTGTGTGTGTGTGTGTGTGTGTGTGTGTGTGTGTGTGTGTGTGTGTGTGTGTGTGTGTGTAAATACAACCCATATTTATTTATTTTCCCTTTTGTACTTTAACTATTTGTAAATCACTCGATATAGACATAATATGACATAAACATAATTTGAAACGTCTTTATTCCTTTGGAACGTCTGTGAGTGTAATGTTTACTGTTCATTTTTCATTTTTTTTATTTCACTTTTGTTTATTATCTATTTCACTTGCTTTGGCAATGTTAACATACGTTTCCCATGCCAATAAAGCCCTTACATTGACATTGAAATTGAGAGAGAGGTGGTGGGAAAACCCTCTGTTCCCTTGGAGCAGGTGTTGAGTTTCTTTTAACAAAGCCATCTCTAACCAGCACTGGGTCGGGAGTTTCCAGAATGAAAAACAGCACCAGACATATTATGACAAAAATAAAAGGCTCAAGTCAAATCCCAAAGAAAAGTCACTCTCTCAGTGGAATGTGTTTGAGATGAACTATCATTGGGGAGAGTGCTGTCGCTGAACACGGTCCCATGTTTGGAAAACACATGTTGTGTTCATATAGGAATCAGAACAGAAGAGATATATATTAAAAACAAACATGCCAATTAGAGTAGACTTCCACTACTAGGAAGGAAAAACAACTGTAAGATCTACATATATATCATGATGTCTAGAACACCTCTGTGTAGATAGACAGGGTTATATCATGATGTCTATAACAGCTCTGTGTAGATAGACAGGGTTATATCATGATGTCTAGAACACCTCTGTGTAGATAGACAGGGTTATATCATGATGTCTAGAACACCTCTGTGTAGATAGACAGGGTTATATCATGATGTCTAGAACACCTCTGTGTAGATAGACAGGGTTATATCATGATGTCTAGAACACCCCTGTGTAGATAGACAGGGTTATATCATGATGTCTAGAACACCTCTGTGTAGATAGACAGGGTTATATCATGATGTCTATAACACCTCTGTGTAGATAGACAGGGTTATATCATGATGTCTAGAACACCCCTGTGTAGATAGACAGGGTTATATCATGATGTCTAGAACACCTCTGTGTAGATAGACAGGGTTATATCATGATGTCTAGAACACCCCTGTGTAGATAGACAGGGTTATATCATGATGTCTAGAACACCTCTGTGTAGATAGACAGGGTTATATCATGATGTCTATAACAGCTCTGTGTAGATAGACAGGGTTATATCATGATGTCTATAACACCTCTGTGTAGATAGACAGGGTTATATCATGATGTCTATAACAGCTCTGTGTAGATAGACAGGGTTATGTCATGATGTCTAGAACACCTCTGTGTAGATAGACAGGGTTATATCATGATGTCTGTAACACCTCTGTGTAGATAGACAGGGTTATATCATGATGTCTATAACACCTCTGTGTAGATAGACAGGGCTATGTCATGATGTCTATAACACCTCTGTGTAGATAGACAGGGTTATATCATGATGTCTAGAACACCTCTGTGTAGATAGACAGGGTTATATCATGGTGTCTATAGACAGGGTTATATCATGATGTCTAGAACACCTCTGTGTAGATAGACAGGGTTATATCATGGTGTCTATAACACCTCTGTGTAGATAGACAGGGTTATATCATGATGTCTATAACACCTCTGTGTAGATAGACAGGGTTATATCATGAGAGAGTAAAGCGAGAGGTAAAGAGTAAAGAGAGAGAGAGGCAGAGAGAGAGAGGCAGAGAGAGCCCAGAGGCCAGCCAATCAGTGCTAGGCCTGTGACGTGGGCTCAGTTGATCCAGCTAGCAGCAGTAGAGACTGAGCCAGGCAGCCAGGCAGAGTGTGTGTGTTGAGCGATCAGGATGATGATGTGCTGTCTACAGCAACTTTACTTCCAGGCCACTGGGGCTGGAGCTGGGGATAGGGATACGGCTGGGGATAGGGATAGGGATACGGCTGGGGATAGGGATAGGGATACGGCTGGGGATAGGGATACGGCTGGGGATAGGGATACGGCTGGGGATAGGGATACGACTGGGGATAGGGATAGGGATACGGCTGGGGATAGGGATACGACTGGAGCTGGGGATAGGGATACGACTGGGGATAGGGATACGACTGGGGATAGGGATACGGCTGGAGCTGGGGATAGGGATACGGCTGGGGATAGGGATAGGGATACGACTGGGGATAGGGATAGGGATACGGCTGGGGATAGGGATACGGCTGGAGCTGGGGATAGGGATACGGCTGGGGATAGGGATACGGCTGGAGCTGGGGATAGGGATACGACTGGAGCTGGGGATAGGGATACGGCTGGGGATAGGGATAGGGATACGGCTGGGGATAGGGATACGGCTGGAGCTGGGGATAGGGATACGGCTGGGGATAGGGATAGGGATACGGCTGGGGATAGGGATACGGCTGGAGCTGGGGATAGGGATACGACTGGGGATAGGGATAGGGATACGACTGGGGATAGGGATGCGGCTGGGGATAGGGATACGGCTGGGGATAGGGATACGGCAGGGGATAGGGATACGGCTGGGGATAGGGATACGGCAGGGGATAGGGATACGGCTGGAGCTGGGGATAGGGATACGACTGGAGCTGGGGATAGGGATACGACTGGAGCTGGGGATAGGGATACGACTGAGGCTGGGGATAGGGATACGGCTGGGGATAGGGATACGGCTGGGGATAGGGATACGGCTGGGGATAGGGATACGGCTGGGGATAGGGATACGGCTGGAGCTGGGGATAGGGATACGGCTGGGGATAGGGATACGGCTGGGGATAGGGATACGACTGAGGCTGGGGAGAGGGATACGGCTGGGGATAGGGATAGGGATACGACTGAGGCTGGGGATAGGGATACGGCTGGGGATAGGGATAGGGATACGACTGGGGATAGGGATACGACTGAGGCTGGGGAGAGGGATACGGCTGGGGATAGGGATAGGGATACGGCTGGAGCTGGGGATAGGGATACGGCTGGGGATAGGGATAGGGATACGGCTGGGGATAGGGATAGGGATACGGCTGGGGATAGGGATACGGCTGGGGATAGGGATACGGCTGGGGATAGGGATAGGGATACGGCTGGGGATAGGGATAGGGATACGGCTGGAGCTGGGGATAGGGATACGACTGGGGATAGGGATACGACTGAGGCTGGGGATAGGGATACGGCTGGGGCTGGGGATAGGGATACGGCTGGGGATAGGGATACGGCTGGGGATAGGGATACGGCAGGGGATAGGGATACGGCTGGGGATAGGGATACGGCTGGGGCTGGGGATAGGGATACGGCTGGGGATAGGGATACTGGAGATAGGGATACGGCAGGGGATAGGGATACGGCTGGGATAGGGATACGGCAGGGGATGGGGATACGGCTGGGGAGAGGGATACGGCTGGGGATAGGGATACGGCTGGGGATAGGGATACGGCTGGGGATAGGGATACGGCTGAGGATAGGGATACGACTGGGGATAGGGATACGGCTGGGGATAGGGATACGGCAGGGGATAGGGATACGGCTGGAGCTGGGGATAGGGATACGACTGGAGCTGGGGAGAGGGATACGGCTGGGGATAGGGATACGGCTGGAGCTGGGGATAGGGATACGACTGGGGACAGGGATACGACTGGAGCTGGGGATAGGGATACGGCTGGGGATAGGGATACGGCTGGAGCTGGGGATAGGGATACGACTGGGGATAGGGATACGACTGAGGCTGGGGATAGGGATACGGCTGGGGATAGGGATACGACTGGGGCTGGGGATAGGGATACGACTGAGGCTGGGGATAGGGATACGACTGGGGATAGGGATACGACTGAGGCTGGGGATAGGGATACGGCTGGGGCTGGGGATATGGCTGGAGCTGGGGATAGGGATACGACTGGGGCTGGGGATAGGGATACGACTGAGGCTCGGGATAGGGATACGGCTGGGGATAGGGATACGACTGAGGCTGGGGATAGGGATACGGCTGGGGATAGGGATACGGCTGGGGATAGGGATACGGATTAGGGTTAGGGTTACGACAGGGCATAGGGATACGACTGGGGATAGGGATACGGCTGGGGATAGGGATAGGGATACGGCTGGGGATAGGGATAGGGATACGGCTGGGGATAGGGATAGGGATACGGCTGGAGCTGGGGATAGGGATACGACTGGGGATAGGGATACGACTGAGGCTGGGGATAGGGATACGGCTGGGGATAGGGATACGGCTGGGGATAGGGATACGACTGAGGCTGGGGTTAGGGATAGGGATACGACTGGGGATAGGGATACGACTGAGGCTGGGGAGAGGGATACGGCTGGGGATAGGGATAGGGATACGGCTGGGGATAGGGATACGGCTGGAGCTGGGGATAGGGATACGGCTGGGGATAGGGATAGGGATACGGCTGGGGATAGGGATAGGGATACGGCTGGGGATAGGGATACGGCTGGGGATAGGGATACGGCTGGGGATAGGGATAGGGATACGGCTGGGGATAGGGATAGGGATACGGCTGGAGCTGGGGATAGGGATACGGCTGGGGATAGGGATACGGCTGGGGATAGGGATACGGCAGGGGATAGGGATACGGCTGGGGATAGGGATACGGCAGGGGATAGGGATACGGCTGGGGATAGGGATACGGCTGGGGATAGGGATACGGCTGGGGATAGGGATACGACTGGGGATAGGGATACGGCTGGGGATAGGGATACGGCAGGGGATAGGGATACGGCTGGAGCTGGGGATAGGGATACGACTGGAGCTGGGGAGAGGGATAGGGATACGGCTGGGGATAGGGATACGGCTGGAGCTGGGGATAGGGATACGACTGGGGACAGGGATAGGGATACGGCTGGGGATAGGGATAGGGATACGGCTGGAGCTGGGGATAGGGATACAACTGGGGATAGGGATACGACTGGAGCTGGGGATAGGGATACAACTGGGGATAGGGATACGACTGAGGCTGGGGATAGGGATACGGCTGGGGATAGGGATACGACTGGGGCTGGGGATAGGGATACGACTGAGGCTGGGGATAGGGATACGACTGGGGATAGGGATACGACTGAGGCTGGGGATAGGGATACGGCTGGGGCTGGGGATAGGGATACGACTGGGGCTGGGGATAGGGATACGACTGAGGCTGGGGATAGGGATACGGCTGGGGCTGGGGATAGGGATACGACTGGGGCTGGGGATAGGGATACGACTGAGGCTGGGGATAGGGATACGGCTGGGGATAGGGATACGGCTGGGGATAGGGATACGGCTGGGGATAGGGATACGGGTTAGGGTTAGGGTTACGACAGGGGATAGGGATACGACTGGGGATAGGGATAGGGATACGGCTGGGGATAGGGTTACGACATGGGATAGGGATACGACTGGGGATAGGGATACGACTGGGGATAGGGATAGGGATACGGCTGGGGATAGGGATACGGCTGGAGCTGGGGATAGGGATACGACTGGGGATAGGGATACGACTGAGGATAGGGATAGGGATACGACTGGGGATAGGGATAGGGATACGACTGGGGATAGGGATACGGCTGGAGCTGGGGATAGGGATACGACTGGAGCTGGGGATAGGGATACGGCTGGGGATAGGGATAGGGATAGGGCTGGGGATAGGGATACGGCTGGAGCTGGGGATAGGGATACGACTGGGGATAGGGATAGGGATACGGCTGGGTATAGGGATACGGCTGGGGATAGGGATACGGCAGGGGATAGGGA
This sequence comes from Oncorhynchus nerka, assembly GCF_034236695.1. Lineage (NCBI taxonomy): Eukaryota > Metazoa > Chordata > Actinopteri > Salmoniformes > Salmonidae > Oncorhynchus > Oncorhynchus nerka. Next base: position 39,318 of record NW_027039744.1, on the reverse strand, counting down.
TACGGCTGGGGATAGGGATACGGCAGGGGATAGGGATACAACTGGGGATAGGGATACGGCTGGGGATAGGGATACGGCTGGTGATAGGGATACGGCTGGGGATAGGGATACGACTGGGGATAGGGATACGGCTGGGGATAGGGATACGGCTGGAGCTGGGGAGAGGGATAGGGATACGGCTGGGGATAGGGATACGGCTGGAGCTGGGGATAGGGATACGACTGGGGATAGGGATAGGGATACGGCTGGGAATAGGGATACGGCTGGAGCTGGGGATAGGGATACGACTGGGGATAGGGATACGACTGAGGCTGGGGATAGGGATACGGCTGGGGCTGGGGATAGGGATACGACTGGGGCTGGGGATACGACTGGAGCTGGGGATAGGGATACAACTGGGGATAGGGATACGACTGGGGCTGGGGATAGGGATACGACTGGGGATAGGGATACGACTGGAGCTGGGGATAGGGATACAACTGGGGATAGGGATACGACTGAGGCTGGGGATAGGGATACGGCTGGGGATAGGGATACGACTGGGGCTGGGGATAGGGATACGACTGAGGCTGGGGATAGGGATACGACTGGGGATAGGGATGACGACTGAGGCTGGGGATAGGGATACGGCTGGGGCTGGGGATAGGGATACGACTGGGGCTGGGGATAGGGATACGACTGAGGCTGGGGATAGGGATACGGCTGGGGCTGGGGATAGGGATACGACTGGGGCTGGGGATAGGGATACGACTGAGGCTGGGGATAGGGATACGGCTGGGGATAGGGATACGGCTGGGGATAGGGATACGACTGGGGATAGGGATAGGGATACGGCTGGGGATAGGGTTACGACATGGGATAGGGATACGACTGGGGATAGGGATACACTGGGGATAGGGATAGGATACGGCTGGATAGGGATACAGCTGAGCTGGGGATAGGATACGACTGGGGATAGGATACGACTGAGGATAGGGATAGGGATACGACTGGGGATAGGGATAGGGATACGACTGGGGATAGGGATAGGACTGGAGCTGGGGATAGGGATACGACTGGAGCTGGGGATAGGGATACGGCTGGGGATAGGGATAGGGATAGGGCTGGGGATAGGGATACGGCTGGAGCTGGGGATAGGGATACGACTGGGGATAGGGATAGGGATACGGCTGGGTATAGGGATACGGCTGGGGATAGGGATACGGCAGGGGATAGGGATACGGCTGGGGATAGGGATACGGCAGGGGATAGGGATACAACTGGGGATAGGGATACGGCTGGGGATAGGGATACGGCTGGTGATAGGGATACGGCTGGGGATAGGGATACGACTGGGGATAGGGATACGGCTGGGGATAGGGATACGGCAGGGGATAGGGATACGGCTGGAGCTGGGGAGAGGGATAGGGATACGGCTGGGGATAGGGATACGGCTGGAGCTGGGGATAGGGATACGACTGGGGATAGGGATAGGGATACGGCTGGGAATAGGGATACGGCTGGAGCTGGGGATAGGGATACGACTGGGGATAGGGATACGACTGAGGCTGGGGATAGGGATACGGCTGGGGCTGGGGATAGGGATACGACTGGGGCTGGGGATAGGGATACGACTGAGGCTGGGGATAGGGATACGACTGGGGATAGGGATACGACTGAGGCTGGGGAGGGGATACGGCTGGGGATAGGGATAGGGCTGGGGCTGGGGATAGGGATACGACTGGGGCTGGGGATAGGGATACGACTGAGGCTGGGGATAGGGATACGGCTGGGGATAGGGATACGGCTGGGGAGAGGGATACGGCAGGGGATAGGGATACGACTGGGGATGGGGATACGGCTGGGGAGAGGGATACGACTGGGGATGGGGATAGGGATACGACTGGGGATGGGGATGGGGATAGGGATACGACTGGGGATAGGGATACGACTGGGGATAGGGATACGGCTGGGGAGAGGGATACGACTGGGGATGGGGATAGGGATACGACTGGGGATGGGGATAGGGATACGGCTGGGGAGAGGGATACGACTGGGGATGGGGATACGACTGGAGCTCCTGTATGGATAACACCCAATCAGCTCAATGTAATGGTTAACAGAGCTTTTTCCTTCAGCTCATTCTATCTCTCTGGGCCTCTTTCTCTTTTTCACCTCTCTCTTTCTGTCAAATTTTCACCTCTCTCTTCCTCTCTCTTTTTCACCTCTCTCCTTCTCTCTCTTTTTTACCTCTCTCTTTTTCACCTCTCTCTCTTTCTCTCTCTCCTTCTCTCTCTTTTTTACCTTTCTCTCTTTCTCTCTCTTTTTCACCTCTCTCTCTTTCTCTCTCTTTTTCACCTCTCTCTCTTTCTCTCTCTTTTTCACCTCTCTCTCTTTCTCTCTTTTTTCACCTCTCTCTTTCTCTCTTTTCACCTCTCTCTCTTTCTCTCTTTTTCACCTCTTTCTCTCTCTTTTTCACCACTCTCTCTCTCGCTCTCTCTCTTTTTCACCTCTCTCTTTCTGTTTCTGACAAGCTATTTTCCACACCGCATTTGTTCATGTGATGGTTACGTGTGTGTGTGTACTCGTGTGTGCTCGTGTGTGTGCATGTGTGTGTGTGTGTTGTCTATTTGTGGCGTATGTAGCTAACACATGATGTACAAAATGTTGTGCTCCAGAGAGGACATGTACGAAAAAAAATGCAGAAAAGAGGTCTGCTATCTAAAAGGTTACAGCATGCATCCCCTGTTAGCCTGCTGTTACTATGCAGACTCTGGCAGGGAGGAGAGGAGTCCCCTCCAGCACTGGGCGATGACAAAGGTAAGTAGAGCTAATGCAGTCTCTCTCTCTCTCTCCCTCTCTCTCTCTCTCTCTCTCTCTCTCTCTCTCTACCTACATCTCTCTCTCTCTCTCTCTCTCTCTCTCTCTCTCTCTCCTACATCTCTCTCTCTCTACCTCTCTCCACCTATCCCTCTCTCTCTCTCTCTCTCCCTCTCTCTTTCTCTCTACCTACCTCTCTCTCTACCTACCTCCCCCTCTCTCTCTCTCTCTCTACCTCTCTCTACCTATCCCTCTCTCTATCTCTCTCTCTACCTCTCTCTCTACATCTCTCTCTACCTCTCTCTACCTATCCCTCTCTCTCTCTCTCTCTACCTCTACCTACCCCCCCTCTCTCTCTCTCTCTACCTCTCTCTACCTATCCCTCTCTCTCTCTCTCTCTACATCTCTCTCTACCTCTCTCTACCTATCCCTCTCTCTCTCTCTACCTCTACCTACCCCCTCTCTCTCTCTACCTCTCTCTACCTATCCCTCTCTCTATCTCTCTCTCTACCTCTCTCTACCTATCATTCTCTCTATCTCTCTCTCTACCTCTACCTACCCCCCCTCTCTCTATCTCTTTCTTTCTCTCTCCCTCTGGCTCTTTCTTTCTCTCTCCCCCTATGTATATATATACACAGTACCAGTCAAAACTATTCAATTACACATATGGAATCACGTATTAACCAAAAAAGAGTTAAACAAATATTTTAGATTCATCATATTAGCTTAGCCACCCTTTGCCTTGTTGACAGCTTTGCACAGTCTTGGCATTCTCTCAACCAGCTTCATGAGGTATTTACCTAGAATGCATTTCAATTAACAGGTGTGCCTTGCTAAAGGGAATTTGATTCAATTCAATTCATAGAAATGAACAGTAAATATTACACTCACACAAGTTCCAAAAGAATAAAGGCATTTCAAAAGTCATATGTCTATATACAGTGTCGTAACGATGTGCAAATAGTTCAAGTACAAAAGGGAAAATAAATAAACATAAATATGGGTTGTATTTACAATGGTGTTTGTTCTTCACTGGTTGACCTTTTCTTGTGGCAACAGGTCACAAATCTTGCTGCTGTGATGTCACACTGTGGTATTTCACCCAGTAGACATCAGAGTTCATCAAAATTGGATTTGTTTTTTCTAAATCTTTGTGTGTCTGTGTAATCTAAGGGAAATATGTGTCTCTAATATGGTCATACATTTGGCAGGAGGTTAGGAAGTGCACCACAGTTTCAACTCATTTTGTGGGCAGTGTGCACATAGCCTGTCTTCTCTTGAGAGCCAGGTCTGCCTACGGCGGCCTTTCTCAATAGCAAGGCTATGCTCACTGAGTCTGTACATAGTCAAAGCTTTCCTTAAGTTTGGGTCAGTCACAATGGTCAGGTATTCTGCCACTGGGTACTCTCTGTTTAGGCCCAAATAGCATTCTAGTTTGCTCAGTTATTTTGATAATTCTTTCCAAAGTGTCAAGTAATTATATTTTTGTTTTCTCATCATTTGGTAGGGTCTAATTGTGTCTCTCTTTCTCTCTCTATCTGTCTGTCTCTCTCTATCTGTCTGTCTCTCTCCGTCTGAATAACACAGTAGTCTACTAGACGTACTGCATTTCAATTAAGCCATTAGCCAGTGAAATATGAACAAAAACACATTTTGAATGGTCTATGAACGGTTATGGATGTTCTTTGATAACAGATTAATAAAGCCTAACATAACAGGCTTGTACATGTGTGAACCCAGAACTGTGACATCACCTCATCACTCGCCAGGTGACTGGAGAGGAGGAGTACAACACGTTTGGGGGTGTGGTGACAGTTTCCCTGTGTGTGTGTGTGTGTGTGAGTGTGTGTGTGTGTGTGTGTGTGTGTGTGTGTGTGTGTGTGTGTGTGTGTGTGTGTGTGTGTGTGTGTGTGTGTGTGTGTGTGTGTGTGTGTGTGTGTGTGTGTGTGTGTGTGTGTGTGTGTGAGGGTGTAAATGCTTCACATTATCACAGTGCTGTGAAAGCCTCCGTGTGATGCTGTGACAAGAGTTGTTGTGTGATAAGAGAGAAAGCCAGGAGAGCCATGGGGGGCAGGCTTTCACTACACCACCCCTCCCCACATCTGGCCACCCTAACTGGGGTTGTGGAACCACAGGTATTCCCCCCTGCCCACTTGATTGATGATGGGATTAGTGATGCACGGGTTGACTCATAACCCGCAATCCCCGCGATTATATCTACGGGGTGGGTGGGTTTAGGGTCATGAAATATTGTGTGGTTGAATGGCGGGTGGCGGGCGGTTTGAATGAAGAGAAAACGATGTATAAAACAAATCTGTAAGTGTATAATTCTTGTGCATTTCATACCTAAAGGTAATATTTAGGTTTTACTTACATTATTTTTTATCTGGGGTAAGTGCCTAAGATTTAGGGCCTCATCTTTCCAGTTGAGTTTTTGTTGAGTTATTGCATTTTCTCTCCGGTCCCTAAACCTCTGCTGCATGAGAAACGCAGAGATGAAAGAAAACTGGACGGATGTCAACTTGACTGAACCATTGATTCTATCGATGTACTACTACTATACTATTACTATACTACTACTACTATACTATTACTATACTACTACTACTACTATACTATTACTATACTACTACTACTATACACCACTATCCATATGAGTGGTCAATGCAACATCTATTCCACGTTGGTGGAAACAAAGTTGAAGCTACTACTACTACTATACTATTACTATACTACTACTACTACTACTACTACTATATGACTACTACTACCATTAGTACTACTATCACTATGATGTTGTAAGTTAAGTTCCAGCCTCAACATAGTAACATGACACTCCTCTGGGTCTCCCTCCTCCTCTCCTCAGGCCAGACGACTGAGAAGTAACTAAACACAGACGTTCTCCAGACTGACTCCATCAATTACACCTTCCAGGCCCCTTGAAATACAGTATGATTAAAGAGTTGGACAAAATGAAAACAGGTATCAGTTGAAAGTGTAAACCTCCCTCTTATCCCCTCCCCCTTCCCATAGCCATCCAGCCATCCAGCCATCCAGCCATCCAGCCATCCAGCCCTCCAGCCATCTAGCCATCCATCCCTCCAGCCTTCCAGCCCTCCAGCCATCCAGCTCTCCAGCCATCCAGCTCTCCAGCCATCCAGCCACCCAGCCAGCCATCCAGCCAGCCCTCCAGCCATCTAGCCAGCCTTCCAGCCTTCCAGCCATCTAGCCATCCAGCTCTCCAGCCATCCAGCTCTCCAGCCATCCAGCCATCCAGCCATCCAAGCAGACCTTCCCCTCCTCCTTCCCATAGCCATCCAGCCATCCAGCCATCCAAGCAGACCTGACTAACAGAAGCCTCAGAAAGTATTCAGACCCCTTGACTTATTACACATGTTGTTGTTACAGCCTGTATTCAAAATGGATTAAATATGAGTTTCTCACCCATCTACACACAATACCCCATAATGACATCACAATACCCCATAATGACATCACAATACCCCATAATGACATCACAATACCCCACAATGACATCACAATACCCCATAATGACATCACAATACCCAATAATGACATCACAATACCCCATAATGGCATCACAATACCCCATAATGACATCACAATACCCCATAATGACATCACAATACCCCATAATGACATCACAATACCCCATAATGACATCACAATACCCCATAATGGTAAAGTGAAAACATGTTTTATAAAAATGTTGCCAATTTATTTAAAATTAAATACAGAAATATCGAATTGACATAAGTATTCACACCCCTCAGTGTTAGAATCACCTTTGGCAGCGATTACAGCTGTGAGTACTTGTGGGTAAGTCTCTAAGACCTTTGCACACCTGTATTGTAAAATATTTGCCCATTGTTCTTTAAAAATCATTCAAAATTGTTGATCATTGATAGACAGCCATGTTCAAGTCTTGCTATAGATTTTCAAGCTGATTTAAGTCAAAACTGTAACTAAGCCACTCAGGAACATTTAATGTGCTCTTGGTAAGCAACTCCAGTGTGTTTTAGGTTATTGTCCTGCTGAAATGTGAATTTGTCTTCCAGTGTCTGTTGGAAAGCAGACTGAACCAGGATTTTGCCTGTGTTTAGCTCTATTCTGTTTCAAGAGAAACAACAGTGAAACAGAGTGATATTCTGCTTGGTTTCCAAGCTAGTAGTTCCATAGAACGAGATATTAGAACTAATTGAATAGGATCTATGTGAGTAGTTGTACAGTAGAGTTCTGAGGAAGGGAAGCATAAGATCCTGGGTGTTAACATAACAGCATTGTAATTCACCCTATACACACAACAACACTGATGACATATTAACATAACAGCATTGTAATTCACCCTATACACACAACAACACTGATGACATATTAACATAACAGCATTGTAATTCACCCTATACACACAACAACACTGATGACATATTAACATAACAGCATTGTAATTCACCCTATTCACACAACAACACTGATGACATATTAACATAACAGCATTGTAATTCACCCTATACACACAACAACACTGATGACATATTAACACTTAGCGTTGTAATTCACCCTATACACACAACAACACTGATGACATATTAACATAACAGCATTGTAATTCACCCTATTCACACAACAACACTGATGACATATTAACATAACAGCGTTGTAATTCACCCTATTCACACAACAACACTGATGACATATTAACAGTCGGCTTTATTATCAGACTCTAGGCGTTCTCTAGCCTTATACAGACAGACAGATAGGACAGATATGAGAGAAAAGAGGGGGAGGCAGAGAGAGAGAGAGAGAGAGAGAAAGAGAGAGAGAAAGAGAGAGAGAAAGAGAGAGGGAGAGAGAGGGAGAGAGAGGGAGAGAGAGAGGGAGAGAGGGAGAGAGGGAGAGAGAGAGGGAGAGAGGGAGCGAGGGAGAGAGAGAGAGAGGGAGAGAGAGAGAGAATGAAAGGAGAAACAGAGAAAAGACAACTATCTACCTCTTTAGCCAAGTGTAGAGTGTACAGAGAAAGCGAGGGAACGAGGGAGAGAGATAGAAGAGATGCTGCAGTGCATGTCCATACTGTACTGTACTGTACTGTGTTTCTGGTGAGGAGGGAGTGGTGTCGTCTCTCTCTTTACTCCTTCTCTCCGCTGCTGCTTTATGTGACCCACTTCCTCATCTCACCAACACCTAGGTAGCTGGCTGGCTTGTCAAGGCTACGACATGCTATTTAGGAGTTGAACAACGTGGCCACTCTGTAACAGATCTCTCATCTTAAAGGCACAATCTGCAATTTAAACAGCCTGACCCTGCTCCACATAATAGTTTTCTAAACGTATTTTGAAGCCATACAGATTTGGGGTTTTGATCGGGTAAGGCAGTTGTAGTAAGTTCGTATTAAGGGATCTATGAGTTCTATTCTTCAAGAAGCAATTTGTTAGTATATATATATGTGGCCTTTTTCAGGAAGCTGGGTGTATGACGAACGTCACTACTTCACAGGAGAGACATTTTTCAAAATCAAAATGCATTTTCTTTTTTCAGAAATTCCTTCTTGAACATGTGAACTTTAATGTGCCTTAATAATAAACGGGTGTGTCCTCTGTAAATATGAATACAATTGTTAAATTACGAGCCTAGTTGGTTTAGCCACAGAAAAAAGACAGGAACCTTCCCGCTAGCCATGATTGGTTGAGACAATCGATGGGCTGGAGAGATTAGTTCTGATTGGTCTGCCATGTCGCAGGCTTCTTTCTATAACATGAGCTGCTCAGATAATCCTTGCTACCGGGTTTTAAAAACAAGATATAGCCATGGAGAACTGCAAGTGTTGCTACTGCTCTCAATGACATTGCTGCCCTGAATTTAGCAGGCGCCATTGACAAATATCAGTGGGAGAAAGTTGTGAGGGACTACTTTCTGGAGGACGATCGTCCCATGTTGACTGTCTCTGACTCTGAAAATGAATCAGACGATGAGGAAATCCCTGAGTAAAACCATTTATTTCTGTATTTTACCCCCTTTTCTCCCGTGATATCCAATTACGATCTTGTCTCATCACTGCAACTCCCCAAAGGGCTCAGGAGAGGCGAAGGTCAAATCGTGCGTCCTCCGAAACATGACCCGCCAAACCGCGCTTTTTAACACCCACCCGCTTAACCCAGAAGCCACCCGCACCAGGAAACACCGTCCAACTGACAAACGAAGTCAGCCGGCAGGCGCCTAGGCCCATCACAAGGAGTCGCTTCGAGTGCAATAAACCCCGCCGGTCAAACCCTCACTTAACCTGGACAACACTGGGCCAACTGCCAGTTGTGGCACAGCCTGGGATCGAACCCGGGTCGACATTGTAGAGTCTTCTGATGACAGTGACGGGGAAGAAATGGAGATCAACAGTGTTGTTGTCACGGAAGAAATTGACAGAGTTTTGAAATCAGTGGAATGCCCTGTGGAAACCGAGTTGGATTGCTAATGCAGAGGGAGTCAAAAAGAGAACACAGAAGGCTGTTTTATAAAACACCTGTCTCTGGATTACATCTTCAAACTAAGGGCAACCATGGCCGTGAAGCATTCATCCACATACGCGGGTAAGAGTCTAGCTATATTTTCAGATATTACACGTTTCTAAAGACATTTTCATTGCAAGTTAAAGCGTACTGTTAGCTATCTAGCTAATGTTAGCTGGCTGGCTCACTAGCTAGCTAATGTTAGCTGGCTGGCTCACTATCTAGCTAATATTAGCTGGCTGGCTCACTATCTAGCTAATGTTAGCTGGCTGGCTCACTAGCTAGCTAATGTTAGCTGGCTGGCTCACTATCTAGCTAATGTTAGCTGGCTGGCTCACTATCTAGCTAATGTTAGCTGGCTGGCTCACTATCTAGCTAATGTTAGCTGGCTGGCTCACTAGCTAGCTAATGTTAGCTGGCTGGCTCACTAGCTAGCTAATGTTAGCTGGCTGGCTCACTAGCTAGCTACGTGTATGATATGTGTAGTAATATTTTACTAAAACCTCAGAAAGCCGTTTACATTGCTACACTGAAAAAAATATGAACGCAACATGCAACAATTTCAAAGATTTTACTGAGTTACAGTTCATATAAGGAAATCAGTCAATTTGATTCAGTCGATCCTGATCATCCCAAACAAGCTCAATGGGTGACATGGGTGTATGGGTGACATGGGTGTATGGGTGACATGGGTGTATGGGTGGCATTGGTGTATGGGTGACATGGGCGACATAGGTGTATGGGTGACATGGGTGTATGGGTGACATGGGTGTATGGGTGACATGGGCGTATGGGTGACATGGGTGTATGGGTGACATGGGTGACCTAGATGTATGGGTGCCATGGGTGTATGGGTGACGTGGGTGATATGGGGGTATGGTTGACATGGGTGTATGGGTGGCATGGGTGTATGGGTGACATGGGTGTATGGGTGGCATGGGTGTATGGGTGGCATGGGTGTATGGGTGGCATTGGTGTATGGGTGACATGGGCGACATAGGTGTATGGGTGACATGGGTGTATGGGTGGCATTGGTGTATGGGTGACATGGGTGTATGGGTGACATGGGTGTATGGGTGACATGGGTGACCTAGGTGTAAGGGTGACATGGGTGTATGGGTGACATGGGTGACATTGGTGTATGGGTGACATGGGTGTATGCAGGTCATGGAGGTTTCCTTCTTTTCACTCTATCATCTAGGTTAGTATTGTGGAGTAACTACAAATGTTGTTGATCCATCCTCACTTTTCTCCTGTCACAGCCATTGAACTCTGGAACTATTTTAAAGTCACCATTGGCATCATGATGAAATCCTGAGCGGTTTCCTTCCTCTCCGGCAACTGAGCTAGGAAGGACACCTGTATCTATGTAGTGACTGGGTGTATCGATACACCATGCAAAGTGTTAATCATATTTCACCATGCTCAAGGGGATATTCAACATCTGCTGTTTTTTAACCCATCTACCAATAGGTGCCCTTCTTTTACAAGGCATTGGAAAACCTCCTTCGTCTTTCACTGCTCGACTGAGGGACCTTGCAGATAATTGTGTGGGGTACAGAGATGAGGCAGTCATACTAAAATCCTGTTAAACACTGCAAACAGAGTGAGTCCATGCACATTAATATGAGACCCGTTAAGCCAATCATTTTTTGGGGCTTGCAAATTTATTTTGGCTTGCCATAACAAAGGGGCTGAATACTTATTTACTCAAGATAATTAATTTGAATCATTATTCCACTTGGACATTACGGGTATTGTGTGTATGCCAGTAACAAACAAAAATCTACATTTAATCCACTTGTAAATTCGAGCTGTAACACAACAAAATGTGGGAAAAGTCAAGGGGTGTGAAGACTTTCTGAAGGCCCTGTAAAGTATAAACAACACATATTTTGTGAACAAGGAAGTGTAAAAAAACTGAGCCAAAACCTTTCAAGGGCCATTTCTCAAAAGTGGGTTTACAAGTTGATCAACTTTCACCGTAGCATTACTCTCCCAGTGTTCCTCCAGTTGCAGTGAAGCTCAGAGCCTGTACTTTAATCCTATGTCAAAAACACTGCTTCCAGTGTTGGACCCAAAAGAGACGAGGGGGTCACATATTATTGAAATGACCATTGAACAGCAGGAACTCTTACAGACTGTGTCTTTGAGAAAGCCAATCAGATTCTCTACAGTGTATATCATTTACAGTAGGGCTCCTGAGCTGAGATCCCAAGTGCTTGTTGATTCTCATGGATTAGATTATCGCTGTGTAAAACCTAGTCATGTGCCATTCTGATTCACACATGACGGCCAGAGTAGAGAGGAGAAGTCATGGCTCTCCATGCTACAGCATATTGCCCTCCTGTTGACCAGATCAAATCAGATCATAATGAAGGTAATCACCACCTCTCCTCAACTGTAGTTCAAATGCTGTAAAAAAACATCTAACACGAGAACTGTAATGTAGTTCAATGTAACTTACTCATCAACACTCAAACAGAGAACTGTAATGTAGTTCAATGTAGCTTATTCATCAACACTCAAACAGAGCCCTGTAATGTAGTTCAATGTAACTTACTCATCAACACTCAAACAGAGAACTGTAATGTAGTTCAATGTAGCTTATTCATCAACACTCAAACAGAGAACTGTAATGTAGTTCAATGTAGCTTATTCATCAACACTCAAACAGAGCCCTGTAATGTAGTTCAATGTAGCTTATTCATCAACACTCAAACAGAGCCCTGTAATGTAGTTCAATGTAGCTTATTCATCAACACTCAAACAGAGCCCTGTAATGTAGTTCAATGTAGCTTATTCATCAACACTCAAACAGAGAACTGTAATGTAGTTCAATGTAACTTATTCATCAACACTCAAACAGAGCCCTGTAATGTAGTTCAATGTAACTTACTCATCAACACTCAAACAGAGCCCTGTAAAGGTATGACTTGGTGATTATAAAATGTGTGACACTAACCCATCCTCTGGACTATGTGTCAATCACTAGGGTACATATTGGAGAGAAAAACACATCGTTTAGTGAATGAAAAAGTCCACACCTCCACCTCACGGGCTGACTGACCCTTCTAATGCAATGTTGTCAAGAGCACAACTGATTCCTGAACAATCTGTCCTTTCTGTCAACAGCACAACTGATCCCTGAACATCCTGTCCTTTCTGTCAACAGCACAACTGATCCCTGAACATCCTGTCCTTTCTGTCAACAGTACAACTGATTCCTGAACAATCTGTACTTCCTGTCAACAGTACAACTGATTCCTGAACAATCTGTACTTCCTGTCAACAGTACAACTGATTCCTGAACAATCTGTACTTCCTGTTCTTTAGGATGTATCCCTCAGGGTGTCTTATTCACCTGGCAGCCCTCTCAAACAGCACCAGGAGTTTCTCTGTGTGTGTGTGTGTGTGTGTGTGTGTGTGTGTGTGTGTGTGTGTGTGTGTGTGTGTGTGTGTGTGTGTGTGTGTGTGTGTGTGTGTGTGTGTGTGTGTGTGTGTGTGTGTGTGTGTGTGTGTGTGTGTGTGTGTGTGTCCTTGTGTTAGTGTGTGTACCTATACCCCCTCAGGGTCAATTGTCTTTAGTTAAGGAGGAAATCATTAAGAAGCCTTTCAGTTCAGAGAACTAAGAACTGAGGAACACTAGTCACAGCATGCCTGGTAGTGGATGGAACTAAGACCTGAGGAACATCAGTCACAACATGCCTGGTAGTGGATGGAACTAAGACCTGAGGAACATCAGCAACAACATGCCTGGTAGTGGATGGAACTAAGACCTGAGGAACATCAGCAACAACATGCCTGGTAGTGGATGGAACTAAGACCTGAGGAACATCAGCAACAGCATGCCTGGTAGTGGATGGAACTAAGACCTGAGGAACACCAGCAACAGCATGCCTGGTAGTGGATGGAACTAAGACCTGAGGAACACCAGCAACAACATGCCTTGTAGTGGATGGAACTAAGACCTGAGGAACATCAGCCACAACATGCCTGGTAGTGGATGGAACTAAGACCTGAGGAACATCAGCCATAGCATGCCTGGTAGTGGATGGAACTAAGACCTGAGGAACATCAGCCATAGCATGCCTGGTAGTGGATGGAACTAAGACCTGAGGAACATCAGCAACAACATGCCTGGTAGTGGATGGAACTAAGACCTGAGGAACACCAGTCACAGCATGCCTGGTAGTGGATGGAACTAAGACCTGAGGAACATCAGCAACAACATGCCTGGTAGTGGATGGAACTAAGACCTGAGGAACACCAGTCACAACATGCCTGGTAGTGGATGGAACTAAGACCTGAGGAACACCAGCAACAGCATGCCTGGTAGTGGATGGAACTAAGACCTGAGGAACACCAGCAACAGCATGCCTGGTAGTGGATGGAACTAAGACCTGAGGAACACCAGTCACAACATGCCTGGTAGTGGATGGAACTAAGACCTGAGGAACATCAGCAACAACATGCCTGGTAGTGGATGGAACTAAGACCTGAGGAACATCAGTCACATCATGCCTGGTAGTGGATGGAACTAAGACATGAGGAACACCAGCCACAGCATGCCTGGTAGTGGATGGAACTAAGACCTGAGGAACATCAGCAACAGCATGCCTGGTAGTGGATGGAACTAAGACCTGAGGAACATCAGCCACAGCATGCCTGGTAGTGGATGGAACTAAGACCTGAGGAACATCAGCAACAACATGCCTGGTAGTGGATGGAACTAAGACCTGAGGAACATCAGCCACAACATGCCTGGTAGTGGATGGAACTAAGACCTGAGGAACATCAGTCACAACATGCCTGGTAGTGGATGGAACTAAGACCTGAGGAACATCAGCAACAACATGCCTGGTAGTGGATGGAACTAAGACCTGAGGAACATCAGCCACAACATGCCTGGTAGTGGATGGAACTAAGACCTGAGGAACATCAGCCACAACATGCCTGGTAGTGGATGGAACTAAGACCTGAGGAACATCAGCAACAACATGCCTGGTAGTGGATGGAACTAAGACCTGAGGAACACCAGCAACAACATGCCTGGTAGTGGATGGAACTAAGACCTGAGGAACATCAGCCATAGCATGCCTGGTAGTGGATGGAACTAAGACCTGAGGAACACCAGCCATAGCATGCCTGGTAGTGGATGGAACTAAGACCTGAGGAACATCAGAAACAGCATGCCTGGTAGTGGATGGAACTAAGACCTGAGGAACACCAGCCACAACATGCCTGGTAGTGGATGGCACACTGTAAACTACTGAAACGACTCTCTGTTGAGTTCTCCTTGAATAGAGTTCATAGTGAAACTATTCCCTTCTCAGGGCTAAGAGGCCAGGGGGTCAGGGAGCCAGGGGGGGGGGGGTCAGGTCAGGCTTTGATGCCTTCACATGGCCCGCCCCTCCCCTGTGGAGAAGCAGAGGGACGGTCTGGTCTGTCTGGGCTGCTTGTGGAGGGGGGTAGAGTATTTGGGGGTTCCCTGGCCATGTGTCTAACTAACCCCAGCCTCATCACTCTCACCAACATCACCATTCAGCCTCAGCCTCCACTCCAGCCACTTTCAAACTAAACTAAGATGACAAGCCAGGTTCCCCACCATCTCTGTTGAGATTACATTATAGAAGGCCAGGCCATCACCAACGATAAGGGTAATCATTGTGTGAAACTTCAACTGGCTATGACTAACTAAGTGTCAGTGTTAGCAAAGAGGGCCACTCCAGGTCAGAGTAGCTACATTTCAAAGTTCCCTGTCAGTGTCAGCAAAGAGGGACACTCCAGGCCAGAGTAGCTACATTTGAAAGTTCCCTGTCAGTGTCAGCAAAGAGGGACACTCCAGGTCAGAGTAGCTACATTTCAAAGTTCCCTGTCAGTGTCAGCAAAGAGGGACACTCCAGGCCAGAGTAGCTACATTTGAAAGTTCCCTGTCAGTGTCAGCAAAGAGGGACACTCCAGGCCAGAGTAGCTACATTTGAAAGTTCCCTGTCAGTGTCAGCAAAGAGGGACACTCCAGGCCAGAGTAGCTACATTTGAAAGTTCCCTGTCAGTGTCAGCAAAGAGGGACACTCCAGGCCAGAGTAGCTACATTTCAAAGTTCTCTGTCAGTGTTAGCAAAGAGGGACACTTCAGGCCAGAGTAGCTACATTTGAAAGTTCCCTGTCAGTGTCAGCAAAGAGGGACACTCCAGGCCAGAGTAGCTACATTTGAAAGTCATTTATTATCTACACATTCAAGTTATTTTTAGCAAAAAGTTTGAGTACCTGCTAATAACCAACAAATGATTAAATTCAGAACGTGCCAGATCAGATCAGTGGGCTGGAAATAGATCTAAATAAATAGTCTCTAGTCTAGATTCCAGGCCCCATTCATTTGCATTGGATAGTAGTCACACCTACCTACAGTACATGTACAAATGACCTCAACTAACCTGTACCCCCGCACACTGACTCGGTATAGCCTCATTATTGTTATTTTATTGTTATTTAATTTTTACTTGAGTTTATTTGGTAAATATTTTCTTAACTTTTCTTGAACTGCACTGTTGGTTAAGGGCTTGTAAGTAAGCATTTCACGGTAAGGTCTACACTGTTGGTTAAGGGCTTGTAAGTAAGCATTTCACGGTAAGGTCTACACTGTTGGTTAAGGGCTTGTCAGTAAGCATTTCACGGTAAGGTCTACACCACATATGTCAGAGTCAAGGCCCGCGGGCCACATCCGGCCCGCAAGAAGGTTTTTTACGGCCCCTGGGATGATCTTGATTTATTATTAGAACCGGCCCGCAGCAAGCCGGCAGCCCGCAGATCTTTTACACGCACCAATACTACATTTCCCACAATGCAAAGGTGACGCACCGAGCAGTAGGCTGCTTCATTTCAATATTTATTGGCACAGCAGTCGTCAGCATCACAGTAAAATTAACTTTCAGATACCCATCAAAAATGGCAAAACGGAAGGTGGATACTGAGAACCGGGGGTTTCAAACAAGGTGGGAGTCGGAGTATATGTTCACGAAGGTAGCTGGAAAACCTGTGTGTCTTCTGTGTGGAGAAAGTGTGGCGGTACTGAAAGAGTATAATCTGAGACGACATTATGAAACGAAACACGCGGACAAAAACAAGAATATGGACATGGAACAAAGGCTACAAAAGGCAGAGGAATTAAAACGAGGCCTCAAATCTCGACAGGCTCTGTTCAAAAGCCAAATCACAAGGCCAGGCTGCTGTCAAGGCCAGTTTTATTTTGGCAGAAGAGATCGCTAAATCAGCCCGGCCATTTACGGAGGGGGATTTCATCAAAAACTGCATGATTAAAGTTTGTGACGAAGTTTGCCCAGAAAAAAGGCAACTCTTTTTAAATGTGAGTCTGAGCAGAAACACCATTGCCGAGAGAGTAGACCAGTTGTCCATCAATCTAAAAGAGCAGCTTGTGAAAAAGGGAAAAGATTTTATTGCATATTCCTTGGCTGTGGATGAGAGCACCGACATTTCTGACATTGCCCAGTTGTCAATTTTCATCCGCGGAGTGGACTCCAACCTAAGCGTGACAGAGGAGTTTTTGGCTTTACGTCCTATGCATGGCACAACTACGGGGCATGATTTGTATGAAGAGGTGTCAAGATGTGTAAATGAGATGGAGCTGCCTTGGGAAAAACTCGTGGGTTTGACAACCGACGGAGCACCTGCGATGTGTGGACACAGGAGCGGACTGGTGGCGAAGATACGGGAAAAGATGCAAGAGGAAAACGCGACAGGTGAGCTGACAGCTTATCATTGTATCATACACCAGGAAGCGTTGTGCGGTAAAGCCTTGAAAATGGAGCATGTAATGAGCATCATCACGCGCACAGTTAACTTTATCAGAGCCAAAGGTTTGAATCACCGCCAGTTCAAGGCATTTCTGACGGAGTTAGAAACGGAGCATGGTGATTTGCCTTATCACACAGAGGTGCGATGGCTAAGCCAGGGAAAGGTGCTTCAAAGATGTTTCGAGCTTCGTGAGGAGATTTGTCTGTTCTTGGACAGCAAAGGGAAAGACACAACACAACTCCGAGACGAAATGTTTCTGTGTGAAATGGCTTTTCTGTGTGACATTACGAGTCATCTGAATGCAATAAACTTGCAGCTGCAGGGTCGGGATCGTGTCATCTCTGATATGTACAGTACAGTGAAGGCATTTAAAACCAAACTGACTCTGTGGGAGACGCAGATGCGGAAAGAAAATTTGAGCCACTTTCCCAGCTGCCAGACCATGAAAGAGAAGCTCTCTACCAGTGCGTTCCCGAGCACACAGTTGGCTGATAAAATAGGTATGCTTGCCGCTGACTTTCGACGCCGATTTGCTGACTTTGAAGCACAAAAAAGCAGGTTGGAACTGCTCGGTAACCCATTTGCTGTTGACGTGGAAAGCTCACCACCAAACCTCCAAATGGAGTTGATTGACCTCCAATGCAATGATGCACTGAGGGCAAAATATGCGGCAGTGGGTGCTGCGGAGTTCGCCCGTTTCCTCCCCGGCACAATGCCCCAGCTGCGCATCCAGGCTGCTCAAACGTTGTCTATGTTTGGCAGCACATACCTGTGTGAACAACTGTTTTCTTTGATGAACCTGAACAAAACATCACACAGAAGTCGACTTACTGCTGAACACCTCCACTCAATTCTGAGGATTTCTTCAGCTCAGAGCCTTACCCGAACATTGATGAACTTGTGGAAAAGATGGGACACCACCAAGTATCACCCTCAACCTCAAACAAGTGAACATTACTGTGCAATCACATATTTAGAGTTTTACTCAGTTCAAGTTTAAAAGTTAAAATTTAATATTTGTTTTCACTGCATGTTACTTCTCCTTAAACAAAGTGTTGTTTTTGATTAATAGATTTTTGCACTTTATTTTTTGTATTTCAATCCAATTATATTTTAAAAATATTTCAGTTGAGTGGATGATAGAAAATTGCTATTATTGTTTTTCTTTGAAGTAAATTTAGCCCACTTTTGCTAAAATAGAAAATATAGTCTACTGATGGTGCCTTGAATACCGGTTTCTTTCATTTAATGTTCATGTTATGGGGATATTTATATAAAGGAAATTTGTCTTTTGTGTCTGTTGAAAATTAAAGATTACTGACAGAGCCATAAGAAAATATTGCTTTATTTATCTGATCATATTGTAATATATTTGTTAGGTTTTCAGTAGGTTCAATTAGGTTCACTAGACTATATGCGTCATTTAAAATTTTTTCAATGAACATTCGAACAGTCCGGCCCTCGTCTTGTAGCTGATTTTTTTATTTGGCCCTCCGTCCATTTGACTTTGACACCCCTGGTCTACACTGTTGGTTAAGGGCTTGTCAGTAAGCATTTCACGGTAAGGTCTACACTGTTGGTTAAGGGCTTGTAAGTAAGCATTTCACGGTAAGGTCTACACTGTTGGTTAAGGGCTTGTAAGTAAGCATTTCACGGTAAGGTCTACACTGTTGGTTAAGGGCTTGTCAGTAAGCATTTCACGGTAAGGTCTACACTGTTGGTTAAGGGCTTGTAAGTAAGCATTTCACGGTAAGGTCTACACTGTTGGTTAAGGGCTTGTCAGTAAGCATTTCACGGTAAGGTCTACACTGTTGGTTAAGGGCTTGTAAGTAAGCATTTCACGGTAAGGTCTACACTGTTGGTTAAGGGCTTGTCAGTAAGCATTTCACGGTAAGGTCTACACTGTTGGTTAAGGGCTTGTCAGTAAGCATTTCACGGTAAGGTCTACACTGTTGGTTAAGGGCTTGTCAGTAAGCATTTCACGGTAAGGTCTACACTGTTGGTTAAGGGCTTGTAAGTAAGCATTTCACGGTAAGGTCTACACTGTTGGTTAAGGGCTTGTAAGTAAGCATTTCACGGTAAGGTCTACACTGTTGGTTAAGGGCTTGTCAGTAAGCATTTCACGGTAAGGTCTACACTGTTGGTTAAGGGCTTGTAAGTAAGCATTTCACGGTAAGGTCTACACTGTTGGTTAAGGGCTTGTCAGTAAGCATTTCACGGTAAGGTCTACACTGTTGGTTAAGGGCTTGTAAGTAAGCATTTCACGGTAAGGTCTACACTGTTGGTTAAGGGCTTGTCAGTAAGCATTTCACGGTAAGGTCTACACTGTTGGTTAAGGGCTTGTCAGTAAGCATTTCACGGTAAGGTCTACCTACACCTGTTGTATTCTGGCGCATGTGACAAATAAAGTTTGATTTGATGCATGCTTAACAGCCATAAACATAGAATTAGGCTTACTAGAACAGGAATCTCCATTCAAGGCAATTGCAATGGCATGAGGCTTTTTCCTGTTCTAGCTATTATATTTCTTTGAACACAGCATCCCAGAGAGCCAGGGATTAGTTTACCATCATCACTGGAGAGGAACGATCCTCATCCTCCTCGTCCCTCCAATCCAGCCATTGACAGTCCTCCCTTTCACTGGCTTGGTTTAGCCATGCTGCTGCCCAGTCTCGGCTAGCAACATGCCTACCTACAGCCAAACCCAGACCACATCATCATCACTGCATCCATCCACACCAGAGTTGGCCTCTACCCCCCCCCTCTCTCTTACTCTCTGTGTCTCTCACACTCTCTCTCTCTTTCTCAATACTCCATGATGATTCACAGCAACAGCAGTAGCAATACAATTTCTAGGCTACAACATCACCATCACGTCTCACTTAGGTGACTGTTAGAAATAGTGGAATAAGTGAATGTCTCTCTTTTCCTTACGTAACTAAACCATGGCTTGCATTCCACTGACTGCTGTGGCTCGAGGAAGAGAGAGGGAGAGAGGGAGGGAGGGAGAAGAGAGAGAAAAGGGAAGAGAGAGGGGGAAAGCCAGGGTGGATGACTGAAATGAATTTTAAAGATGGAGTCATGTTATTTTTCCACCCTTCATTTGGCCTAAGGCTTAGAATGCTGTTTAGTTCCCTGGAAATAGAAGGCTGTTTAGTTCCCTGGAAATAGAAGGCTCGGCTACGGGAATGAATGATTATGCAGGAACCATTTTCAGACAGCCTATGACTGCATAAGATCTGTGCAAGGTACCTACCATTCCCTATCTACTGCACCATATGATGTGAAACAGACATCAAACACATAGAACATCAATACATCCAAAACAACATGTAGCCTATTCATATCTATGGGCTTGCAGTCCCTCCAATTGAGGCCACTGGGTTTCTTCCCAAATGCATCCATCCATTGAACAATTGTCTGTGTTTAATCATCATCTTATAATGACATAATTACCAGTCATATACTATCTATCCATGACTTCATATTCGGACTGCAATGTCCATCTCCATATAAAGTCATTATTAATGCTAGGACGATTAATGCTAGGCTGTTAAGGGTGGGTTTTCTCTGTCTACAATATCACACTGCATTCTGAGAACGATATTCAACATTCCAGATTTATTCCTTAACTTCCATTATAGAATGTTGCGTTTTACGCATTCAGTCACAGCTATATTAGATGCAGGCTAGGATACTACCAAGAGATGATGATGATGATGTGGAGGATACTGCCACTGGTACCACTGCCCATTCCAATGCAGACTACACGCCCCTCTGTGGCATGACTTCTCCGAAGCTCAGAAATTCTACAACCAAATTACTTTTAAAAAACCCTCAAGAGAAAAATACGCACGGATGTGAAACTCCAAACAGCACATAATGGGTTTGTGTGAGCGTATATTCATATTTTAGATTCGTTATAACAAATTCACAATATCAGGGCCAGGTCAGTGCAATGCAGGTGTGCGCATGCATCCGTGTGACACATTTCAATGTGGAGGAGATTCTAGTGTGGGCAAGTCCTTACGACTTGAACGCACTGCGATGCCTCGGAATGAATGGAATATAAACACACATCCCACACATTGCAGAAGCAGACGCAACTATATAACATAGCGTACAATTGAGACGTTTTAGTCATGGTGGTTATAGGCTACTTACGCACTGGTTCCTTTTTGGGATCTAGACCGCTGGCGTTCTGTTGGATCTTCCCTATTTTATTCTGC
Source organism: Oncorhynchus nerka (assembly GCF_034236695.1). Classification (NCBI taxonomy): domain Eukaryota; kingdom Metazoa; phylum Chordata; class Actinopteri; order Salmoniformes; family Salmonidae; genus Oncorhynchus; species Oncorhynchus nerka. The sequence continues at coordinate 17,958 of NW_027039744.1, read as the reverse complement.
AGAACCCAGACCCTCTGGTTGGTGGACATGATCTCGTTCTCCAGCTCCTGGAATAGGGAGCAGGCGTGTTTGGCCAGGTCGGAGAGCTGCCGCAAGGTCCGCGAGAGCACCACATTATTGATGGAGCACAGATCCTCAACGTTGAGCGAGCCTTCGTCATTTGGAATAGGTAACCTGCACAGTAACTGGGGTTCTACAATCCTTTTGGCAAATGGCATTTTGATCAACCGCAAAAATTATCCAAAATCCCCCCTAAAAAAAGCACACAAAAAATATCCAAGAAAAAAACTGTCGTTCATCGGGCGGTCTTCCGTCCCTCGTCCCCTCCTCTCCTCAAACCAAAGTTCCCCGTGTCTCCTTCAGACCTTCCATCCTTTCCGTTGCTGAGATCTTACTCCGTCCGTTCTCCCGACGCGTGGCGCAGCCTACCTGCATATAAGATCCGCGCTTCCCGAATGATCTTGGGTTGCCTCGGTGGCCTCCCCGGTTCTAGTTTTTCATTGCTCCAGAATAGAGCGTGAGGGCTTTAAAGGAAGAGAACACAAAACCCCGGAGTGTTGTCCTCAGATCCGGATCAGGATTCAGGAATAGCGGAAGCTATTCAAGCGGCAGTAGCCTGCCTAGTGTGTTGAGCGGCAAATCTACGGGGAAGCGCGTGCTGCATACTGTCTCTACTATTACAGTCATAATGGGAAGAGCAGCGTATGAAACATAGAGGGCTGGAATATAGTCAGATCTTTGTCTTTGAGAAAAGATTCAGCTTGATCTAATCTTTAGCTGCATTGCTGAGGTCAAGATCATATAAATTGTATAAACCAAAGAAAAGTCCATTGGCCTTGGGCCAATAACTACAAAAGTATATTGTTTAAAGAACTGACAGACAACACCAATTAATCATTGACATTTATGATAAAAACGCAGGTTCATTGTTCCTATGTAATAAAACAAGATATGCCACACCAGTTGTCACTTCATAGGTCTTCTTTCAGAACCACTGTTTAAAGCCATGCAAGGGCTTACATTTAACCAGGCTATATAGTGGTTATTTAAATGTGCTTTGTTTACAAACACTGTAGTAAAACAAGCTTATATTTTGGGTTCTGATGGGGTATGACAGTTAAACTGAGCTCATGAGGCATTTATAAGTTACATTCTTCAAGAATCAATGGGTACATATCATTCATTTCTGAGTCCAAAAGTGGATGTAGCATCTGCTGATTGCCCTTTTAACACAGCCCTGTTGACCCCTGTCAGGCCTGGTTCTGTATAGTAGTCATTTAACACAGCCCTGTTGACCCCTGTCAGGCCTGGTTCTGTATAGTAGTCATATAACACAGCCCTGTTGACCCCTGTCATGCCTGGTTCTGTATAGTAGTCATTTAACACAGCCCTCTTGACCCCTGTCAGGCCTGGTTCTGTATAGTAGTCATTTAACACAGCCCTGTTGACCCCTGTCAGGCCTGGTTCTGTATAGTAGTCATTTAACACAGCCCTGTTGACCCTTGTCAGGCCTGGTTCTGTATAGTAGTCATTTAACACAGCCCTGTTGACCCCTGTCAGGCCTGGTTCTTTATAGTAGCCATTTAACAGAGCCCTGTTGACCCCTGTCAGGCCTGGTTATGTATAGTGGTCATTTAACACAGCCCTGTTGACCCCTGTCAGGCCTGGTTCTGTATAGTGGTCATTTAACACAGCCCTGTTGACCCCTGTCAGGCCTGGTTCTGTATGGTAGTCATTGAACACAGCCCTGTCAGGGCTGGTTCTGTATAGTAGTCATTGAACACAGCCCTGTCAGGCCTGGTTCTGTATAGTGGTCATTTAACACAGCCCTGTTGACCCCTGTCAGGCCTGGTTCTGTATTGTAGTCATTGAACACAGCCCTGTCAGGCCTGGTTCTGTATGGTAGTCATTTAACACAGCCCTGTCAGGCCTGGTTCTGTATAGTAGTCATTTAACACACCCCTGTTGACCCCTGTCAGGCCTGGTTCTGTATAGTAGTCATTTAACACAGCCCTATTAGACCTGGTTCTGTATAGTAGTCATTTAACACACCCCTGTTGACCCCTGTCAGGTCTGGTTCTGTATAGTAGTCATTTAACACAGCCCTGTCAGGCCTGGTTCTGTATAGTAGTCATTTAACACAGCCCTGTTGACCCCTGTCAGGCCTGGTTCTGTATAGTAGTCCTTAAACACAGCCCTGTTGACCCCTGTCAGGCCTGGTTCTGTATAGTAGTCATTTAACACAGCCCTGTTGACCCCTGTCAGGCCTGGTTCTGTATGGTAGTCATTTAACACAGCCCTGTCAGGCCTGGTTCTGTATAGTAGTCATTTAACACAGCCCTGTCAGGCCTGGTTCTGTATAGTAGTCATTTAACACACCCCTGTTGACCCCTGTCAGGCCTGATTCTGTATAGTAGTCATTTAACACAGCCCTGTCAGGCCTGGTTCTGTATAGTAGTCATTTAACACACCCCTGTTGACCCCTGTCAGGCCTGGTTCTGTATAGTAGTCATTTAACACAGCCCTGTTGACCCCTGTCAGGCCTGGTTCTGTATGGTAGTCATTTAACACAGCCCTGTCAGGCCTGGTTCTGTATAGTAGTCATTTAACACAGCCCTGTCAGGCCTGGTTCTGTATAGTAGTCATTTAACACAGCCCTGTCAGGCCTGGTTCTGTATAGTAGTCATTTAACACAGCCCTGTTGACCCCTGTCAGGCCTGGTTCTGTATAGTAGTCATTTAACACAGCCCTGTTGACCCCTGTCAGGCCTGGTTCTGTATAGTAGTCATTTAACACAGCCCTGTTGACCCCTGTCAGGTCTGGTTCTGTATAGTAGTCATTTAACACAGCCCTGTTAACCCCTGTCAAGCCTGGTTCTTTATAGTAGTCATTTAACACACCCTGTTGACCCCTGTCAGGCCTGATTCTGTATAGTAGTCATTTAACACACCCCTATTAGACCTGGTTCTGTATAGTAGTCATTTAACACAGCCCTGTTGACCCCTGTCAGGCCTGGTTCTGTATAGTAGTCCTTAAACACAGCCCTGTTGACCCCTGTCAGGCCTGGTTCTGTATAGTAGTCATTTAACACAGCCCTGTTGACCCCTGTCAGGCCTGGTTCTGTATGGTAGTCATTTAACACAGCCCTGTCAGGCCTGGTTCTGTATAGTAGTCATTTAACACAGCCCTGTCAGGCCTGGTTCTGTATAGTAGTCATTTAACACACCCCTGTTGACCCCTGTCAGGCCTGATTCTGTATAGTAGTCATTTAACACAGCCCTGTCAGGCCTGGTTCTGTATAGTAGTCATTTAACACACCCCTGTTGACCCCTGTCAGGCCTGGTTCTGTATAGTAGTCATTTAACACAGCCCTGTTGACCCCTGTCAGGCCTGGTTCTGTATGGTAGTCATTTAACACAGGACACCAGCGCGACATCTACCCAAAGCATATCAGACTGCTTTTTCTCTACCCCATCTCCGGATTCCTACCGCAAGCTCTGAAGCTTTATACCGGATCATCGTAAATAGCGAGGTCCAAAAATACCTAATTTGCCAATTGGCCTGGACCCTCGACTGACCCTCTACTGCCGACACGGAGCCCCGCCGATCCATCACGACTGGTCCGCCGACATCATCGTCCGAGGGGGTTTCAACAGGCTTCTCCGCTGCGACATCGCCAAAGATCCATCTGCTGGCCAAGGCCCGCGAGCTTTCTGAATCGCTGTATCTCCAGCTCACCGCATGAAGAGGAATAAATAAACAGACTCACCCCATCGCGACGTCCCCCAAAGGTTAACTCTCTAGCCCTCGCTATCTCCCTGCTTGCTAATTCGGCCTGCTAACGGCTAGCTTGTCAAGCTCCGGTCCGCTAACTGCTACCTTGTCTAGCTCGGGCCTACGAACTGTTAGCTTGTTAGCACAGGCCTGCTAACCGTCTGTACCACCGCGTCCCAATCACTCTCTGACCCCATTTACTTTCTATCTCTTTTTGATTTTTAATTTGTTTATACCTTCCGGAAACCTGCCTCACCCAATGTGATACGGAATCGCTATTACTTTTACTCTTATTTTTATTTTTATGACACTCAAGAACCTCCAGACGCTAACCAGCTAACTAGCTACAAGCTAGTTAGTCATTGTTAGTTAAAAAAAAAAAAAAAAAAAAAAAAAAAAACCTGAATCACTCGCCAGCCCCCTGCCCATCCACCGCTGCCCCCTGGACACTGATCTCTTGGCTACATAGCTGACGACGCTGGACTGTCCATTAATCACGGTACTCCTTTCTGCTTGTTTGTCTTACCTGTCGGCCCCGTTGCCTAGTCAACGCCATTTTACCTGCTGTTTGTTGTGCTAGCGGATTAGCCTCGCCTACTGTTTTTAGCCAGCTTTCCAAATTCAACACCTGTGATTACTGTATGCCTCGCTGTATGTCTCTCTCAGATGTCAATATGCCTTGTATACTGTTGTTCAGGTTAGTTATAATTGTTTTAGTTCACAATGGAGCCCCTAGACCCACTCTGCATACCCCTGTTACCTCCTTTGTCCCACCTCCCACACATGCGGTGACCTCACCCATTACAACCAGCATGTCCAGAGATACAACCTGTCTCATCATCACCCAGTGCCTGGGCTTACCTCCGCTGTACCCGCACCCCACCATACCCCTGTCTGTGCATTATGCCCTGAATATATTCTACCATGCCCAGAAACCTGCTCCTCTTATCCTCTGCCCCCAACGCTCTAGGCGACCAGTTTTGATAGCCTTTAGCCGCACCCTCATACTACTCCTTCTCTGTTCCGCGGGTGATGTGGAGGTAAACCCAGGCCCTGCATGTCCCCAGGTACCCTCATTTGTTGACTTCTGTGATCGAAAAAGCCTTGGTTTTATGCATGTCAACATCAGAAGCCTCCTCCCTAAGTTTGTTTTACTCACTGCTTTAGCACACTCTGCTAACCCTGATGTCCTTGCCGTGTCTGAATCCTGGCTCAGGAAGGCCACCAAAAATTCAGAGATTTCCATACCCAACTATAACATCTTCCGTCAAGATAGAACTACCAAAGGGGCGGAGTTGCAGTCTACTGCAGAGATAGCCTGCAAAGTAATGTCATACTTTCCAGGTCCATACCCAAACAGTTCGAACTACTAATTTTGAAAATTACCCTCTCCAGAAATAAGTCTCTCACTGTTGCCGCCTGCTACCGGCCACCCTCAGCTCCCAGCTGTGCCCTGGACACCATTTGTGAATTGATCGCCCCCATCTAGCTTCAGAGTTTGTTCTGTTAGGTGACCTAAACTGGGATATGCTTAACACCCCGGCAGTCCTACAATGTAAGCTAGATGCCCTCAATCTCACTCAAATCATCAAGGAACCCACCAGGTACAACCCTAACTCTGTAAACAAGGGCACCCTCATAGACGTCATCCTGACCAACTGGCCCTCCAAATACACCTCCGCTGTCTTCAACCAGGATCTCAGCGATCATTGCCTCATTGCCTGTATCCGCCACGGAGCCGCAGTCAAACGACCACCCCTCATCACTGTCAAACGCTCCCTAAAACACTTCTGTGAGCAGGCCTTTCTAATCGACCTGGCCCGGGTATCCTGGAAGGACATTGACCTCATCCGTCAGTTGAGGATGCCTGGTCATTCTTTAAAAGTAACTTCCTCACCATTTTAGATAAGCATGCTCCGTTCAAAAATGCAGAACCAAGAACAGATACAGCCCTTGGTTCCTCCAGACCTGACTGCCCTCGACCAGCACAAAAACATCCTGTGGCGGACTGCAATAGCATCGAATAGCCCCCGTGATATGCAACTGTTCAGGGAAGTCAGGAACCAATACTACGCAGTCAGTCAGGAAAGCTAAGGCCAGCTTCTTCAGGCAGAAGTTTGCATCCTGTAGCTCCAACTCCAAAAGTTCTGGGACACTGTGAAGTCCATGGAGAACAAGAGTACCTCCTCCCAGCTGCCCACTGCACTGAGGCTAGGTAACACGGTCTCCACCGATAAATCCACGATTATCGAAAGCTTCAATAAGCACTTCTCAACGGCTGGCCATGCCTTCCGCCTGGCTACTCCAACCTCGGCCAACAGCTCCGCCCCCGCAGCTCCTCGCCCAAGCCTCTCCAGGTTCTCCTTTACCCAAATCCAGATAGCAGATGTTCTGAAAGAGCTGCAAAACCTAGACCCGTACAAATCAGCTGGGCTTGACAATCTGGACCCTCTATTTCTGAAACTATCTGCCGCCATTGTCGCAACCCCTATTACCAGCCTGTTCAACCTCTCTTTCATATCGTCTGAGATCCCCAAGGATTGGAAAGCTGCCGCAGTCATCCCCCTCTTCAAGGGGAGACACCCTGGACCCAAACTGCTATAGACCTATATCCATCCTGCCCTGCCTATCTAAGGTCTTCGAAAGCCAAGTCAACAAACAGGTCACTGACCATCTCGAATCCCACCGTACCTTCTCCGCTGTGCAATCTGGTTTCCGAGCCGGTCACGGGTGCACCTCAGCCACGCTCAAGGTACTAAACGATATCATAACCGCCATCGATAAAAGACAGTACTGTGCAGCCGTCTTCATCGACCTCGCCAAGGCTTTCGACTCTGTCAATCACCATATTCTTATCGGCAGACTCAATAGCCTCGGTTTCTCGGATGACTGCCTTGCCTGGTTCACCAATTACTTTGCAGACAGAGTTCAGTGTGTCAAATCGGAGGGCATGCTGTCCGGTCCTCTGGCAGTCTCTATGGGGGTGCCACAGGGTTCAATTCTCGGGCCGACTCTTTTCTCTGTATATATCAATGATGTTGCTCTTGCTGCGGGCGATTCCTGATTCACCTCTACGCAGACGACACCATTCTATATACTTTCGGCCCGTCATTGGACACTGTGCTATCTAACCTCAAACGAGCTTCAATGCCATACAGCACTCCTTCCGTGGCCTCCAACTGCTCTTAAACGCGGTAAAACCAAATGCATGCTTTTCAACCGATCGCTGCCTGCACCCGCATGCCCGACTAGCATCACCACCCTGGATGGTTCCGACCTTGAATATGTGGACATCTATAAGTACCTAGGTGTCTGGCTAGACTGCAAACTCTCCTTCCAGACTCACATCAAACATCTCCAATCGAAAATCAAATCAAGAGTCGGCTTTCTATTCCGCAACAAAGCCTCCTTCACTCACGCCGCCAAGCTTACCCTAGTAAAACTGACTATCCTACCGATCCTCGATTTCGGCGATGTCATCTACAAAATGGCTTCCAACACTCTACTCAGCAAACTGGATGCAGTCTATCATAGTGCCATCCGTTTTGTCACCAAAGCACCTTATACCACCCACCACTGCGACTTGTATGCTCTAGTCGGCTGGCCCTCACTACATATTCGTCGCCAGACCCACTGGCTCAGGTCATCTACAAGTCCATGCTAGGTAAAGCTCCGCCTTATCTCAGTTCACTGGTCACGATGGCAACACCCATCCGTAGCACACGCTCCAGCAGGTGTATCTCACTGATCATCCCTAAAGCCAACACCTCATTTGGCCGCCTCTCGTTCCAGTACTCTGCTGCCTGTGACTGGAATGAACTGCAAAAATCGCTGAAGTTGGAGACTTTTATCTCCCTCACCAACTTCAAACATCAGCTATCCGAGCAGCTAACCGATCGCTGCAGCTGTACATAGTCTATTGGTAAATAGCCCACCCATTTTCACCTACCTCATCCCCATACTGTTTTTATACTGTTTTTTATTTTATTTATTTATTTACCTTTCTGCTCTTTTGCACACCAATATCTCTACCTGTACATGACCATCTGATCATTTATCACCCCAGTGTTAATCTGCAAAATTGTATTATTCGCCTACCTCATGCCTTTTGCACACATTGTATATAGACTGCCCATTTTTTTTTCTACTGTGTTATTGACTTGTTAATTGCTTACTCCATGTGTAACTCTGTGTTGTCTGTTCACACTGCTATGCTTTATCTTGGCCAGGTCGCAGTTGCAAATGAGAACTTGTTCTCAACTAGCCTACCTGGTTAAATAAAGGTGAAATAAAAAAAAAAAAAAAAAAAAAACACAGCCCTGTCAGGCCTGGTTCTGTATAGTAGTCATTTAACACAGCCCTGTCAGGCCTGGTTCTGTATAGTAGTCATTTAACACACCCCTGTTGACCCCTGTCAGGCCTGGTTCTGTATAGTAGTCATTTAACACAGCCCTGTTGACCCCTGTCAGGCCTGGTTCTGTATAGTAGTCCTTAAACACAGCCCTGTTGACCCCTGTCAGGCCTGGTTCTGTATAGTAGTCATATAACACAGCCCTGTTGACCCCTGTCATGCCTGGTTCTGTATAGTAGTCATTTAACACAGCCCTCTTGACCCCTGTCAGGCCTGGTTCTGTATAGTAGTCATTTAACACAGCCCTGTTGACCCCTGTCAGGCCTGGTTCTGTATAGTAGTCATTTAACACAGCCCTGTTGACCCTTGTCAGGCCTGGTTCTGTATAGTAGTCATTTAACACAGCCCTGTTGACCCTGTCAGGCTGGTTCTTTATAGTAGCCATTTAACAGAGCCCTGTTGACCCCTGTCAGGCCTGGTTATGTATAGTGGTCATTTAACACAGCCCTGTTGACCCCTGTCAGGCCTGGTTCTGTATAGTGGTCATTTAACACAGCCCTGTTGACCCCTGTCAGGCCTGGTTCTGTATGGTAGTCATTGAACACAGCCCTGTCAGGGCTGGTTCTGTATAGTAGTCATTGAACACAGCCTGTCAGGCCTGGTTCTGTATAGTGGTCATTTAACACAGCCCTGTTGACCCCTGTCAGGCCTGGTTCTGTATTGTAGTCATTGAACACAGCCCTGTCAGGCCTGGTTCTGTATGGTAGTCATTTAACACAGCCCTGTCAGGCCTGGTTCTGTATAGTAGTCATTTAACACAGCCCTGTTGACCCCTGTCAGGCCTGGTTCTGTATAGTAGTCATTTAACACAGCCCTATTAGACCTGGTTCTGTATAGTAGTCATTTAACACACCCCTGTTGACCCCTGTCAGGTCTGGTTCTGTATAGTAGTCATTTAACACAGCCCTGTCAGGCCTGGTTCTGTATAGTAGTCATTTAACACAGCCCTGTTGACCCCTGTCATGCCTGGTTCTGTATAGTAGTCCTTAAACACAGCCCTGTTGACCCCTGTCAGGCCTGGTTCTGTATAGTAGTCATTTAACACAGCCCTGTTGACCCCTGTCAGGCCTGGTTCTGTATGGTAGTCATTTAACACAGCCCTGTCAGGCCTGGTTCTGTATAGTAGTCATTTAACACAGCCCTGTCAGGCCTGGTTCTGTATAGTAGTCATTTAACACACCCCTGTTGACCCCTGTCAGGCCTGATTCTGTATAGTAGTCATTTAACACAGCCCTGTCAGGCCTGGTTCTGTATAGTAGTCATTTAACACAGCCCTGTCAGGCCTGGTTCTGTATAGTAGTCATTTAACACAGCCCTGTCAGGCCTGGTTCTGTATAGTAGTCATTTAACACAGCCCTGTTGACCCCTGTCAGGCCTGGTTCTGTATAGTAGTCATTTAACACAGCCCTGTTGACCCCTGTCAGGCCTGGTTCTGTATAGTAGTCATTTAACACAGCCCTGTTGACCCCTGTCAGGTCTGGTTCTGTATAGTAGTCATTTAACACAGCCCTGTTAACCCCTGTCAAGCCTGGTTCTTTATAGTAGTCATTTAACACACCCCTGTTGACCCCTGTCAGGCCTGATTCTGTATAGTAGTCATTTAACACACCCCTATTAGACCTGGTTCTGTATAGTAGTCATTTAACACAGCCCTGTTGACCCCTGTCAGGTGATCTGGTTCTGTATAGTAGTCCTTAAACACAGCCCTGTTGACCCCTGTCAGGCCTGGTTCTGTATAGTAGTCATTTAACACAGCCCTGTTGACCCCTGTCAGGCCTGGTTCTGTATGGTAGTCATTTAACACAGCCCTGTCAGGCCTGGTTCTGTATAGTAGTCATTTAACACAGCCCTGTCAGGCCTGGTTCTGTATAGTAGTCATTTAACACACCCTGTTGACCCCTGTCAGGCCTGTTCTGTATAGTAGTCATTTAACACAGCCCTGTCAGGCCTGGTTCTGTATAGTAGTCATTTAACACACCCCTGTTGACCCCTGTCAGGCCTGGTTCTGTATAGTAGTCATTTAACACAGCCCTGTTGACCCCTGTCAGGCCTGGTTCTGTATGGTAGTCATTTAACACAGCCCTGTCAGGCCTGGTTCTGTATAGTAGTCATTTAACACAGCCCTGTCAGGCCTGGTTCTGTATAGTAGTCATTTAACACACCCCTGTTGACCCCTGTCAGGCCTGGTTCTGTATAGTAGTCATTTAACACAGCCCTGTTGACCCCTGTCAGGCCTGGTTCTGTATAGTAGTCCTTAAACACAGCCCTGTTGACCCCTGTCAGGCCTGGTTCTGTATAGTAGTCATATAACACAGCCCTGTTGACCCCTGTCATGCCTGGTTCTGTATAGTAGTCATTTAACACAGCCCTCTTGACCCCTGTCAGGCCTGGTTCTGTATAGTAGTCATTTAACACAGCCCTGTTGACCCCTGTCAGGCCTGGTTCTGTATAGTAGTCATTTAACACAGCCCTGTTGACCCTTGTCAGGCCTGGTTCTGTATAGTAGTCATTTAACACAGCCCTGTTGACCCCTGTCAGGCCTGGTTCTTTATAGTAGCCATTTAACAGAGCCCTGTTGACCCCTGTCAGGCCTGGTTATGTATAGTGGTCATTTAACACAGCCCTGTTGACCCCTGTCAGGCCTGGTTCTGTATAGTGGTCATTTAACACAGCCCTGTTGACCCCTGTCAGGCCTGGTTCTGTATGGTAGTCATTGAACACAGCCCTGTCAGGGCTGGTTCTGTATAGTAGTCATTGAACACAGCCCTGTCAGGCCTGGTTCTGTATAGTGGTCATTTAACACAGCCCTGTTGACCCCTGTCAGGCCTGGTTCTGTATTGTAGTCATTGAACACAGCCCTGTCAGGCCTGGTTCTGTATGGTAGTCATTTAACACAGCCCTGTCAGGCCTGGTTCTGTATAGTAGTCATTTAACACACCCCTGTTGACCCCTGTCAGGCTGGTTCTGTATAGTAGTCATTTAACACAGCCCTATTAGACCTGGTTCTGTATAGTAGTCATTTAACACACCCCTGTTGACCCCTGTCAGGTCTGGTTCTGTATAGTAGTCATTTAACACAGCCCTGTCAGGCCTGGTTCTGTATAGTAGTCATTTAACACAGCCCTGTTGACCCCTGTCATGCCTGGTTCTGTATAGTAGTCCTTAAACACAGCCCTGTTGACCCCTGTCAGGCCTGGTTCTGTATAGTAGTCATTTAACACAGCCCTGTTGACCCCTGTCAGGCCTGGTTCTGTATGGTAGTCATTTAACACAGCCCTGTCAGGCCTGGTTCTGTATAGTAGTCATTTAACACAGCCCTGTCAGGCCTGGTTCTGTATAGTAGTCATTTAACACAGCCCTGTCAGGCCTGGTTCTGTATAGTAGTCATTTAACACAGCCCTGTTGACCCCTGTCAGTGGTTCTGTATAGTAGTCATTTAACACAGCCCTGTTGACCCCTGTCAGGCCTGGTTCTGTATAGTAGTCATTTAACACAGCCCTGTTGACCCCTGTCAGGTCTGGTTCTGTATAGTAGTCATTTAACACAGCCCTGTTAACCCCTGTCAAGCCTGGTTCTTTATAGTAGTCATTTAACACACCCCTGTTGACCCCTGTCAGGCCTGATTCTGTATAGTAGTCATTTAACACACCCCTATTAGACCTGGTTCTGTATAGTAGTCATTTAACACAGCCCTGTTGACCCCTGTCAGGCCTGGTTCTGTATAGTAGTCCTTAAACACAGCCCTGTTGACCCCTGTCAGTCTGGTTCTGTATAGTAGTCATTTAACACAGCCCTGTTGACCCCTGTCAGGCCTGGTTCTGTATGGTAGTCATTTAACACAGCCCTGTCAGGCCTGGTTCTGTATAGTAGTCATTTAACACAGCCCTGTCAGGCCTGGTTCTGTATAGTAGTCATTTAACACACCCCTGTTGACCCCTGTCAGGCCTGTTCTGTATAGTAGTCATTTAACACAGCCCTGTCAGGCCTGGTTCTGTATAGTAGTCATTTAACACACCCCTGTTGACCCCTGTCAGGCCTGGTTCTGTATAGTAGTCATTTAACACAGCCCTGTTGACCCCTGTCAGGCCTGGTTCTGTATGGTAGTCATTTAACACAGCCCTGTCAGGCCTGGTTCTGTATAGTAGTCATTTAACACAGCCCTGTCAGGCCTGGTTCTGTATAGTAGTCATTTAACACACCCTGTTGACCCCTGTCAGGCCTGGTTCTGTATAGTAGTCATTTAACACAGCCCTGTTGACCCCTGTCAGGCCTGGTTCTGTATAGTAGTCCTTAAACACAGCCCTGTTGACCCCTGTCAGGCCTGGTTCTGTATAGTAGTCATTTAACACAGCCCTGTCAGGCCTGGTTCTGTATAGTAGTCCTTAAACACAGCCCTGTTGACCCCTGTCAGGCCTGGTTCTGTATAGTAGTCATTTAACACAGCCCTGTCAGGTCTGGTTCTGTATAGTAGTCATTTAACACAGCCCTGTCAGGCCTGGTTCTGTATAGTAGTCATTTAACACAGCCCTGTTGACCCCTGTCAGGCCTGGTTCTGTATAGTAGTCATTTAACACAGCCCTGTTGACCCCTGTCAGGCCTGGTTCTGTATAGTAGTCATTTAACACAGCCCTGTTGACCCCTGTCAGGTCTGGTTCTGTATAGTAGTCATTTAACACAGCCCTGTTAACCCCTGTCAAGCCTGGTTCTTTATAGTAGCCATTTAACACAGCCCTGTTGACCCCTGTCAGGCCTGGTTCTGTATAGTGGTCATTTAACACAGCCCTGTTGACCCCTGTCAGGCCTGGTTCTGTATAGTAGTCACTTAACACAGCCCTGTTGACCCCTGTCAGGCCTGGTTCTGTATGGTAGTCATTTAACACACCCCTGTTGACCCCTGTCAGGTCTGGTTCTGTATAGTAGTCATTTAACACAGCCCTGTCAGGCCTGGTTCTGTATAGTAGTCATTTAACACAGCCCTGTTGACCCCTGTCAGGCCTGGTTCTGTATAGTAGTCATTTAACACAGCCCTGTCAGGCCTGGTTCTGTATAGTAGTCATTTAACACAGCCCTGTTGACCCCTGTCAGGCCTGGTTCTGCATAGTAGTCATTTAACACACCCCTGGCAGGCCTGGTTCTGTATAGTAGTCATTTAACACAGCCCTGTTGACCCCTGTCAGGCCTGGTTCTGTATAGTAGTCATTTAACACACCCCTGTTGACCCCTGTCAGGCCTGGTTCTGAATAGTAGTCATTTAACACAGCCCTGTTGACCCCTGTCAGGCCTGGTTCTGTATAGTAGTCCTTAAACACAGCCCTGTTGACCCCTGTCAGGCCTGGTTCTGTATAGTAGTCATTTAACACAGCCCTGTTGACCCCTGTCAGGCCTGGTTTTGTATTGTAGTCATTTAACACACCCCTGTCAGGCCTGGTTCTGTATAGTAGTCATTTAACACACCCCTATCAAGCCTGGTTCTGTATAGTAGTCATTTAACACACCCCTGTCAGGCCTGGTTCTGTATAGTAGTCATTTAACACACCCCATGTCAGGCCTGGTTCTGTATAGTAGTCATTTAACACAGCCCTGTCAGGCCTGGTTCTGTATAGTAGTCATTTAACACAGCCCTGTTGACCCCTGTCAGGCCTGGTTCTGTATAGTGGTCATTTAACACAGCCCTGTCAGGCCTGGTTCTGTATAGTAGTCATTTAACACCCCTGTCAGGCCTGGTTCTGTATAGTGGTAATTTAACACCCCTGTCAGGCCTGGTTCTGTATAGTGGTCATTTACCACACCCCTGTCAGGCCTGGTTCTGTATAGTGGTCATTTAACACCACTGTCAGGCCTGGTTCTGTATAGTGGTCCTATCCGCAGACACATTCAAGTTGAATGAATGGATGTTATTCAAGTTCACTCAACAGGGGTTTCCTGGGCGTTCATTCATAGTTTTGCTGAACGAGTGTTTCACTTAATCCATACTGTTGTGTCAGAATCATTCAGAGGGCCTCAGTCTGAGCTCTGTCTATGGTGAGGGTCCCCACCTCTGTACTAGAACAGAACTGCTAAGTTAGCAAAGGTGAGGGACAGGATCTAGAGGTGATTACAGTGGTTCAGTGTCCGGTCTCCTACAAAGCTGAGGGACAGGCTCTAGAGGTGATCACAGTGATTCAGTGTCCGGTCTCCTACAAAGCTGAGGGACAGGCTCTAGAGGTGATCACAGTGGTTCAGTGTCCGGTCTCCTACAAAGCTGAGGGACAGGCTCTAGAGGTTGAATTCTTTGGGAAACAGAAAGTTGCTTTCAGATATTACAGTTGTTGTTGTTCATGTTGAGATGTGGGATGTGAGCATCTTTCCACCGTCCTTATTAACCTTTTACTGCAGTGGGCTAAACCAGGGTCACACAGACTCTTTCTTGGTTGTCTTAAACTAATCTACTTTGTAACAAAAGTATCCACCTCACACACATGGTTATGGGCTTAACAAAAAGAAGACACCTATATCATGTCAGATATAGAGTTGAAATGTATTGCAAAGTAACGATTTTTATTGTAACCACAGGAGCAGGCAAACGACAGGTCAGGTCAGGCAGGGGTCGATAATCCAGAACAGAGACCAAGGTACAGGACGGCAGGCAGGCTCAGGGTCAGGTCAGGCAGTGTTCAGGCAGGCTCAGGGTCAGGTCAGGCAGTGTTCAGGCAGGCTCAGGGTCAGGTCAGGCAGTGTTCAGGCAGGCTCAGGGTCAGGTCAGGCAGTGTTCAGGCAGGCTCAGGGTCAGGTCAGGCAGTGTTCAGGCAGGCTCAGGGTCAGGTCAGGCAGTATTCAGGCAGGCTCAGGGTCAGGTCAGGCAGTGTTCAGGCAGGCTCAGGGTCAGGTCAGGCAGTGTTCAGGCAGGCTCAGGGTCAGGTCAGGCAGTGTTCAGGCAGGCTCAGGGTCAAGTCAGGCAGTGTTCAGGCAGGCTCAGGGTCAGGTCAGGCAGTGTTCAGGCAGGCTCAGGGTCAGGTCAGGCAGTGTTCAGGCAGGCTCAGGGTCAGGTCAGGCAGTGTTCAGGCAGGCTCAGGGTCAAGTCAGGCAGTGTTCAGGCAGGCTCAGGGTCAGGTCAGGCAGTGTTCAGGCAGGCTCAGGGTCAGGTCAGGCAGTGTTCAGGCAGGCTCAGGGTCAGGTCAGGCAGTGTTCAGGCAGGCTCAGGGTCAGGTCAGGCAGTGTTCAGGCGGGCGAGAACAGGGTCAGGACAGGCAAAGGTCAAAAACCAGGAGGACGACAAAAAGAGAGACTAGGGGCAAACAGGAGCTGAGACAAAACACTGGTAGGCTTTAACAAAGAGAGACTAGGGGCAACAGGAGCTGAGACAAAACACTGGTAGGCTTTAACAAAGAGAGACTAGGGGCAACAGGAGCTGAGACAAAACACTGGTAGGCTTTAACAAAGAGAGACTAGGGGCAACAGGAGCTGAGACAAAACACTGGTAGGCTTTAACAAAGAGAGACTAGGGGCAACAGGAGCTGAGACAAAACACTGGTAGGCTTTAACAAAGAGAGACTAGGGGCAACAGGAGCTGAGACAAAACACTGGTAGGCTTTAACAAAGAGAGACTAGGGGCAAACAGGAGCTGAGACAAAACACTGGTAGGCTTTAACAAAGAGAGACTAGGGGCAAACAGGAGCTGAGACAAAACACTGGTATGCTTTAACAAAGAGAGACTAGGGGCAAACAGGAGCTGAGACAAAACACTGGTAGGCTTTAACAAAGAGAGACTAGGGGCAAACAGGAGCTGAGACAAAACACTGGTAGGCTTTAACAAAGAGAGACTAGGGGCAACAGGAGCTGAGACAAAACACTGGTAGGCTTTAACAAAGAGAGACTGGGGGCAACAGGAGCTGAGACAAAACACTGGTAGGCTTTAACAAACAAGACGGACTGGTAACAGACAGACAGAAAACCCAGGTATAAATACCCAGGGGATAACGGGGAAGATGGGCGACACCTGGAGGGGGTGGAGACAAGCACAAAGACAGGTGAAACAGATCAGGGTGTGACAATTACACTTTATATACATCACAGAAGACTGAAATATAACAAACATGTTTGACAAAAGAAACCCTGGATTTCAAATCAATTCAAATTTGTCACATGCACCGAATACAACAGGTGTAGGTAGACCTTATCGTGAAATGCTGAATACAACAGGTGTAGGTAGACCTTATCGTGAAATGCTGAATACAACAGGTGTAGGTAGACCTTATCGTGAAATGCTGACTACAACAGGTGTAGGTAGACCTTATCGTGAAATGCTGACTACAACAGGTGTAGGTAGACCTTATCGTGAAATGCTGAATACAACAGGTGTAGGTAGACCTTATCGTGAAATGCTGACTACAACAGGTGTAGGTAGACCTTATCGTGAAATGCTGACTACAACAGGTGTAGGTAGACCTTACCCTGAAATGCTGAATACAACAGGTGTAGGTAGACCTTATCGTGAAATGCTGACTACAACAGGTGTAGGTAGACCTTATCGTGAAATGCTGACTACAACAGGTGTAGGTAGACCTTACCCTGAAATGCTGAATACAACAGGTGTAGGTAGACCTTACCGTGAAATGCTGAATACAACAGGTGTAGGTAGACCTTACCGTGAAATGCTGACTACAACAGGTGTAGGTAGACCTTACCCTGAAATGCTGAATACAACAGGTGTAGGTAGACCTTATCGTGAAATGCTGAATACAACAGGTGTAGGTAGACCTTATCGTGAAATGCTGACTTATAAGTCCTTAACCAACAATGCAGTTCAATAAATAGAGTTAAGAAAATATTTACTAAATAAACTAAAGCAAAAAATCTAATAAAAAGTAACACAATAAAATAACAATAACGATCCTATATACAGAGGGTACCGGTACAGAGTCAGTGTGGAGGCTATTTACAGAGGGTACCGGTACAGAGTCAGTGTGGAGGCTATATACAGAGGGTACTGGTACCGAGTCAATGTGGAGGCTATATACAGAGGGTACCGGTACAGAGTCAGTGTGGAGGCTATATACAGAGGGTACCGGTACTGAGTCAGTGTGGAGGCTATATACAGAGGGTACCGGTACTGAGTCAGTGTGGAGGCTATATACAGAGGGTACCGGTACTGAGTCAGTGTGGAGGCTATATACAGAGGGTACCGGTACTGAGTCAGTGTGGAGGCTATTTACAGGGGGTACCGGTACTGAGTCAGTGTGGAGGCTATATACAGAGGGTACCGGTACTGAGTCAGTGTGGAGGCTATTTACAGGGGGTACCGGTACTGAGTCAGTGTGGAGGCTATTTACAGAGGGTACCGGTACTGAGTCAGTGTGGAGGCTATTTACAGGGGGTACCGGTACTGAGTCAGTGTGGAGGCTATATACAGAGGGTACCGGTACTGAGTCAGTGTGGAGGCTATATACAGAGGGTACCGGTACTGAGTCAGTGTGGAGGCTATATACAGAGGGTACCGGTACTGAGTCAGTGTGGAGGCTATATACAGAGGGTACCGGTACTGAGTCAGTGTGGAGGCTATTTACAGGGGGTACCGGTACTGAGTCAATGTGGAGGCTATATACAGAGGGTACCGGTACTGAGTCAGTGTGGAGGCTATTTACAGGGGGTACCGGTACTGAGTCAGTGTGGAGGCTATATACAGAGGGTACCGGTACTGAGTCAGTGTGGAGGCTATATACAGAGGGTACCGGTACTGAGTCAATGTGGAGGCTATATACAGAGGGTACCGGTACTGAGTCAGTGTGGAGGCTATT
>NW_027039743.1:90000-94808 GCF_034236695.1 Oncorhynchus nerka | reverse complement strand
CACAGTGTTGTGATACCACTAACAGTCAGTAACAGTGCTGTGATACCACTAACAGTCAGTAACACAGTGTTGTGATACCACTAACAGTCAGTAACACAGTGTTGTGATACCACTAACAGTCAGTAACACACAGTGTTGTGATACCACTAACAGTCAGTAACACACAGTGTTGTGATACCACTTACAGTCAGTAACACTGTGATACCACTAACAGTCAGTAACACTGTGATACCACTAACAGTCAGCACCACTGTGATACCACTAACAGTCAGTACCACTGTGATACCACTAACAGTCAGTACCACTGTGATACCACTAACAGTCAGTACCACTGTGATACCACTAACAGTCAGTACCACAGTGTTGTGATACCACTAACAGTCAGTAACACACAGTGTTGTGATACCACTAACAGCCAGTAACACACAGTGTTGTGATACCACTAACAGTCAGTAACACTGTGATACCACTAACAGTCAGTAACAGTGCTGTGATACCACTAACAGTCAGTACCACAGTGTTGTGATACCACTAACAGTCAGTAACACAGTGTTGTGATACCACTAACAGTCAGTAACAGTGCTGTGATACCACTAACAGTCAGTAACAGTGCCGTGATACCACTAACAGTCAGTAACACACAGTGTTGTGATACCACTAACAGTCAGTAACACACAGTGTTGTGATACCACTAACAGTCAGTAACACACAGTGTTGTGATACCACTAAGAGTCAGTAACACAGTGTTGTGATACCACTAACAGTCAGTAACACACAGTGTTGTGATACCACTAACAGTCAGTAACACTGTGATACCACTAACAGTCAGTAACAGTGCTGTGATACCACTAACAGTCAGTAACAGTGCTGTGATACCACTAACAGTCAGTAACAGTGCTGTGATACCACTAACAGTCAGTAACACAGTGTTGTGATACCACTAACAGTCAGTAACACACAGTGTTGTGATACCACTAACAGTCAGTAACACACAGTGTTGTGATACCACTAACAGTCAGTAACACACAGTGTTGTGATACCACTAACAGTCAGTAACACACAGTGTTGTGATACCACTAACAGTCAGTAACACACAGTGTTGTGATACCACTAACAGTCAGTAACACACAGTGTTGTGATACCACTAACAGTCAGTAACACACAGTGTTGTGATACCACTAACAGTCAGTACCACTGTGATACCACTAACAGTCAGCACCACTGTGATCCCACTAACAGTCAGTACCACTGTGATACCACTAACAGTCAGTACCACTGTGATACCACTAACAGTCAGTACCACTGTGATACCACTAACAGTCAGTACCACTGTGATACCACTAACAGTCAGTACCACTGTGATACCACTAACAGTCAGTACCACTGTGATACCACTAACAGTCAGTACCACTGTGATCCCACTAACAGTCAGTACCACTAACAGTCAGTACCACTGTGATCCCACTAACAGTCAGTACCACTGTGATCCCACTAACAGTCAGTACCACTAACAGTCAGTACCACTGTGATACCACTAACAGTCAGTACCACTGTGATCCTACCGATGGTGAGGCGTAGCTCTTCACACAGACTGATGTGGGGAAGTTTCAACATCTCCTTCCATTTCTTACTGCGCCCATTCCTCTTCCTCCTCCACCTAGACACACAGGGGGGAGGGAGGGAGAGAGGGGGGAGGAGAGAGAGAGAGAGAGAGAGAGAGAGAGGGGGAGAGAGAGAGAGGGAGAGAGAGAGGAGGGGAGAGAGGGAGAGAGAGAGGAGGGGAGAGAGAGAGAGAGAGGGGAGAACTAAAGAGAGGGAGAGAGAGAGGAGGGGAGAGAGGGAGAGAGAGGAGGGAGAGGAGGGGGAGAGGGAGAGAGAGCGAGAGAGAGGGAGAGAGAGAGCGAGAGAGAGGAGGGGGAGAGAGAGAGAGGAGGGGAGAGAGAGAGAGAGGAGGGGAGGGGAGAGAGAGAGAGGGGAGAGGGAGAGAGAGAGAGAGAGAGAGAGAGAGAGAGGAGGGGAGAGAGGGAGAGAGAGGAGGGGAGAGGGAGAGAGAGGAGGGGGAGAGAGGGAGAGAGAGGAGGGAGAGGGAGAGAGAGGAGAGAGGAGGGGGGGGAGAGAGAGGAGGGGAGAGAGAGGAGAGAGAGAGAGAGAGAGAGGAGGGGAGAGAGAGAGAGAGAGAGAGGAGGGGGAGAGAGAGAGAGAGGAGGAAGAGAGAGAGAGAGAGAGAGGAAGGGAGAGAGAGAGGAGGGAGAGAGAGAGAGAGAGGAGGGGAGAGAGAGAGAGAGGAGGGGAGAGAGAGAGGAGGGAAGAGAGAGAGAGAGAGAGGAAGGGAGAGAGAGAGAGGAGGGGAGAGAAAGAGAGAGAGAGGAGGGGAGAGAGAGAGAGAGAGAGAGGAGGGGAGAGAAAGAGAGAGAGAGGAGGGGAGAGAGAGAGAGAGAGGAGGGGAGAGAGAGAGAGAGAGGAGGGGAGAGAGAGAGAGGAGGGGAGAGAGAGAGAGGAGGGAAGAGAGAGAGAGAGAGAGAGAGAGAGAGAGAGAGAGAGAGAGAGAGGAGGGGAGAGAGAGAGAGAGAGGAGGGAAGAGAGAGAGAGAGGAGGGGAGAGAGAGAGAGGAGGGGAGAGAGAGAGAGAGAGGAGGGGAGGGAGAGAGAGGAGGGGAGAGAGGGAGAAAACAGAGGTTAACTTACATTAGAGACATTTCCCACACATCTCATATCAGAAACACAACAATATTTTAATCCAACATTATTTCAACATCCACAACAACATCTAGCTGGCCCTTATAGACTGACAGGACAATGACAGGATATAAACAACAACAACAACATCTAGCTGGCCCTTATAGACTGACAGGACAATGACAGGATATAAACAACAACAACAACATCTAGCTGGCCCTTATAGACTGACAGGACAATCACAGGATATAAACAACAACAACAACATCTAGCTGGCCCTTATAGACTGACAGGACAATCACAGGATATAAACAACAACAACAACATCTAGCTGGCCCTTATAGACTGACAGGACAATGACAGGATATCAACAACAACATCTAGCTGGCCCTTACAGACTGACAGGACAATCACAGGGTATAAACAACAACAACAACATCTAGCTGGCCCTTACAGACTGACAGGACAATGACAGGATATAAACAACAACAACAACAACATCTAGCTGGCCCTTATAGACTGACAGGACAATCACAGGATATAAACAACAATATCTAGCTGGCCCTTATAGACTGACAGGACAATCACAGGGTATAAACAACAACAACAACATCTAGCTGGCCCTTACAGACTGACAGGACAATGACAGGATATAAACAACAACAACAACATCTAGCTGGCCCTTATAGACTGACAGGACAATCACAGGGTATAAACAACAACAACAACAACAACAACATCTAGCTGGCCCTTATAGACTGACAGGACAATCACAGGATATAAACAACAACAACAACAACAACAACAACATCTAGCTGGCCCTTATAGACTGACAGGACAATGACAGGATATAAACAACAACAACAACAACAACAACAACATCTAGCTGGCCCTTATAGACTGACAGGACAATCACAGGGTATAAACAACAACAACAACAACATCTAGCTGGCCCTTATAGACTGACAGGACAATGACAGGATATAAACAACAACAACATCTAGCTGGCCCTTATAGACTGACAGGACAATGACAGGATATAAACAACAACAACAACAACATCTAGCTGGCCCTTACAGACTGACAGGACAATCACAGGATAACAACAACAACATCTAGCTGGCCCTTACAGACTGACAGGACAATCACAGGATATAAACAACAACAACAACATCTAGCTGGCCCTTATAGACTGACAGGACAATGACAGGATAACAACAACAACAACAACATCTAGCTGGCCCTTATAGACTGACAGGACAATGACAGGATATAAACAACAACAACAACATCTAG
Source organism: Oncorhynchus nerka (assembly GCF_034236695.1). Taxonomy (NCBI): domain Eukaryota; kingdom Metazoa; phylum Chordata; class Actinopteri; order Salmoniformes; family Salmonidae; genus Oncorhynchus; species Oncorhynchus nerka. The sequence goes on along the minus strand of NW_027039743.1, from coordinate 90,837 downwards.
CTGGCCCTTATAGACTGACAGGACAATGACAGGATATAAACAACAACAACATCTAGCTGGCCCTTACAGACTGACAGGACAATGACAGGATAACAACAACAACAACAACATCTAGCTGGCCCTTATAGACTGACAGGACAATGACAGGATATAAACAACAACAACAACATCTAGCTGGCCCTTATAGACTGACAGGACAATGACAGGATATAAACAACAACATCTAGCTGGCCCTTACAGACTGACAGGACAATCACAGGATATAAACAACAACATCTAGCTGGCCCTCACAGACTGACAGGACAATCACAGGATATAAACAACAACAACAACATCTAGCTGGCCCTTATAGACTGACAGGACAATGACAGGATATAAACAACAACAACAACATCTAGCTGGCCCTTACAGACTGACAGGACAATCACAGGATATAAACAACAACAACATCTAGCTGGCCCTTATAGACTGACAGGACAATCACAGGATATAAACAACAACATCTAGCTGGCCCTTACAGACTGACAGGACAATCACAGGATATAAACAACAACAACAACATCTAGCTGGCCCTTACAGACTGACAGGACAATCACAGGATATAAACAACAACAACATCTAGCTGGCCCTTACAGACTGACAGGACAATCACAGGATATAAACAACAACAACAACATCTAGCTGGCCCTTACAGACTGACAGGACAATCACAGGATATAAACAACAACAACAACATCATCTAGCTGGCCCTTATAGACTGACAGGACAATCACAGGATATAAACAACAACAACATCTAGCTGGCCCTTACAGACTGACAGGACAATCACAGGATATA
>NW_027039743.1:60000-82500 GCF_034236695.1 Oncorhynchus nerka | reverse complement strand
CTGTAGGTTTAGTCTGACACCGGTTCACTTCCTATCAGAGACCCAACTCATCTACATACAGCACAGCCACACACACACCTTCTGAACCATGTCACACACTGTCACACACTGTCACACACACACCTTGTGAACCATGTCACACACACTCTGTCACACACACACTGTCACACACACACCTTCTGAACCATGTCACACACTGTCACACACACTGTCACACACACTGTCACACACACACACCTTCTGAACCATGTCACACACACTCTGTCACACACACTGTCACACACACTGTCACACACACACCTTCTGAACCATGTCACACACTGTCACACACACTCTGTCACACACACACCACACACACACCTTCTGAATCATGTCACACACTGTCACACACACTATCACACACACACCTTCTGAACCATGTCACACACTGTCACACACACTGTCACACACACACCTTCTGAAACCATGTCACACACACTGTCACACACTCTGTCACACACACACCTTCTGAATCATGTCACACACTGTCACACACACTGTCACACACTCTGTCACACACACACCTTCTGAACCATGTCACACACTGTCACACACACTGTCACACACACACCTTCTGAAACCATGTCACACACACTGTCACACACTCTGTCACACACACACCTTGTCACACACACACCTTCTGAACCATGTCACACACTCTGTCACACACACTGTCACACACACACTGTCACAACATGTTTTCTCCCCGTTAGCATTCTCAATAACATTTAACATTAAACTGTGTAATAAAACCAGTAACTTGTGAGGCAACATTTGATTAGCATGTTGCTACGTAACACTGTGGTCGTCACTAAGCAACGATCTGAGAGTTTTACTAACTACTGTACACAACAGGAATAGTGACTTGTTCTTAATCCCACTTATGTAATGACTCCATTATGGGATGGCAGGTAGCCTGGTGGTTAGAGGAGGCAGGTAGCCTAGTGGTTAGAGGAGGCAGGTAGCCTGGTGGTTAGAGGAGGCAGGTAGCCTGGTGGATAGGGGAGATAGGTAACCTAGTGGATAGGGGAGACAGGTAGTCTAGTGGTTAGAGGAGGCAGGTAGCCTGGTGGTTAGAGGAGGCAGGTAGCCTGGTGGTTAGAGGAGGCAGGTAACCTAGTGGTTAGAGGAGGCAGGTAGTCTGGTGGTTAGAGGAGACAGGTAGCCTGGTGGTTAGAGGAGGCAGGTAGCCTAGTGGTTAGAGGAGGCAGGTAGCCTAGTGGATAGGGGAGATAGGTAGCCTAGTGGATAGGGGAGACAGGTAGCCTAGTGGTTAGAGGAGGCAGGTAGCCTGGTGGTTAGAGGAGGCAGGTAGCCTAGTGGATAGGGGAGACAGGTAGCCTAGTGGTTAGAGGAGGCAGGTAGCCTGGTGGTTAGAGGAGGCAGGTAACCTAGTGGTTAGAGGAGGCAGGTAGCCTGGTGGTTAGAGGAGGCAGGTAACCTAGTGGTTAGAGGAGGCAGGTAGCCTAGTGGTTAGAGGAGGCAGGTAGCCTGGTGGTTAGAGGAGGCAGGTAGCCTAGTGGTTAGAGGAGGCTGGTAGCCTGGTGGTTAGGGGAGGCTGGTAGCCTGGTGGTTAGGGGAGGCTGGTAGCCTGGTGGTTAGGGGAGGCTGGTAGCCTGGTGGTTAGGGGAGGCTGGTAGCCTGGTGGTTAGGGGAGGCTGGTAGCCTGGTGGTTAGGGGAGGCTGGTAGCCTGGTGGTTAGAGGAGACAGGTAGCCTAGTGGTTAGAGGAGGCAGGTAGCCTAGTGGATAGGGGAGACAGGTAGCCTAGTGGATAGGGGAGACAGGTAGCCTAGTGGTTAGAGGAGGCAGGTAGCCTGGTGGTTAGAGGAGGCAGGTAGCCTAGTGGTTAGAGGAGGCAGGTAGCCTGGTGGTTAGAGGAGGCAGGTAGTCTAGTGGTTAGAGGAGGCAGGTAGCCTGGTGGTTAGAGGAGGCAGGTAGCCTAGTGGTTAGAGGAGGCAGGTAGTCTAGTGGTTAGAGGAGGCAGGTAGCCTGGTGGTTAGAGGAGGCAGGTAGCCTGGTGGTTAGAGGAGGCAGGTAGTCTAGTGGTTAGAGGAGGCAGGTAGCCTGGTGAGCCTTGCAGTCTTAGACTGGCTAACACTTGTTCTCAATGTGTGTGTGTGAGTGTGTACAGTAGGGTGTTTCCTGTGAATGACGTCTGTAAAACACACTGCTTTGTGACGGCTCCCTTCATGTGGTTCCCTTCCTACAGTTATTAGACCCACAAAAGTGGCTGTGATTTGGGGAACTGTGACGCATGTGTTGCGTATGTAGCGTTAGCAGCTACCGCTAGCTCGAACCACATCTGTTGTGTATTTAGCGTTAGCAGCTACCGCTAGCTCCAACCACATCTGTTGTGTATTTAGCATTAGCGGCTACCGCTAGCGCCAACCACATCTGTTGCGTGTGTAGCATTAGCAGCTAGGTTAGCGTCTTGGCTGGCTAGGCCTAAAATGGGCATATTTTAACATTGTGTGAACATCACAAGGTTGGCTCTGCCAGCTGCCTTATTAAATGTTTTAGAGTCTATTTGTAAAATTACCCATCTGGCATGCTGTTATTATACTGTACTTTGTTTAAATGGCTTTGTGTGTGTCCCAATGACTCTAGTCCCTATGTAGTGCATTACTTTTGACCAGGACCTATAGGAAGGGAATAGTGGGATGCAGTCTTGTTTTTTCCGATCCAGATACAGGCCTAATAATGTATTTATCTTAAATGCAAGAAAAAATATTTTGAGATGTGAAGTGTTTTCCAACATCACATCTCCAAGCACTATCCAGACCCCTCTCCCCCTCCAAGTACTACCCAGACCCCTCTCCCCCTCCAAGCACTACCCAGACCCCTCTCCCTCTCCAAGCACTACCCAGACCCCTCTCCCCCTCCAAGCACTACCCAGACCCCTCTCCCCCTCCAAGCACTACCCAGACCCCTCTCCCCTCCAAGCACTACCCAGACCCCTCTCCCCCTCCAAGCACTACCCATACCCCTCTCCCCTCCAAGCACTACCCATACCCCTCTCCCCTCCAAGCACTACCCAGACCCCTCTCCCCCTCCAAGCACTACCCCTCCTCCAAGCACTATCCAGACCCCTCTCCCCCCTCCAAGCACTACCCAGACCCCTCTCCCCCTCCAAGAACTAACCAGACCCCTCTCCCGCTCCAAGCACTACCCAGACCCCTCTCCCCCTCCAAGCACTATTCAGACCCCTCTCCCCCTCCAAGCACTACCCAGACCCCTCTCCCCTCCAAGCACTATTCAGACCCCTCTCCCCCTCCAAGCACTACCCAGACCCCTCTCCCCCTCCAAGCACTACCCTCCTCCAAGCACTATCCAGACCCCTCTCCCCTCCAAGCACTACCCAGACCCCTCTCCCCCTCCAAGAACTAACCAGACCCCTCTCCGCTCCAAGCACTACCCAGACCCCTCCTCCAAGCACTACCCAGACCCCTTTCCCCCTCCAAGCACTACCCAGACCCCTCCTCCAATCACTACCCAGACCCCTCCTCCAATCACTACCCCTCCTCTTCCAAGCACTACCCAGACCCCTCTCCCCCTCCAAGCACTACCCAGACCCCTCTCCCCTCCAAGCACTACCCAGACCCCTCCTCCAATCACTACCCCTCCTCCTCCTCCACCTCCTCCAAGCACTACCCAGACCCCTCCTCCAAGCAATACACAGACCCCTCCCCCCTCCTCCAATCACTACCCAGACCCCTCCCCCTCCTCCAAGCACTACATAGACCCCTCCCCTCATCCAAGCACTACATAGACCCCTCCCCCTCCTCCACCTCCTCCAAGCACTACCCAGACCCCTCCCCTCCTCCTAGCACTACCCAGACCCCTCCGGCTCCAAGCACTACACAGACCCCTCCCCCTCCTCCTAGCACTATACAGACCCCTCCCCTCCTCCTAGCACTATACAGACCCCTCCCCCCAGGCACTACACAGACCCCTCCCCCTCCTCCAGGCACTACACAGACCCCTCCCCCAGGCACTATACAGACCCCTCCCCAGGCACTACACAGACCCCTCCCCTCCTCCAGGCACTACACAGACCCCTCCCCCAGGCACTATACAGACCCCCCCCAGGCACTACACAGACCCCTCCCCTCCTCCAGGCACTACACAGACCCCTCCCCCAGGCACTATACAGACCCCTCCCCCAGGCACTACACAGACCCCTCCCCCAGGCACTACACAGACCCCTCCTCCAGGCACTACACAGACCCCTCCTCCAGGCACTACACAGACCCCTCCCCCAGGCACTACACAGACCCCTCCCCCAGGCACTATACAGACCCCCTCCCCCCAGGCACTACACAGACCCCTCCCCTCCTCCAGGCACTACACAGACCCCTCCCCAGGCACTATACAGACCCCTCCCCAGGCACTACACAGACCCCTCCCCCAGGCACTATACAGACCCCTCCCCCAGGCACTATACAGACCCCTCCCCCAGGCACTACACAGACCCCTCCCCCAGGCACTACACAGACCCCTCCTCCAGGCACTACACAGACCCCTCCCCCTCCTCCAGGCACTACACAGACCCCTCCCCCTCCCCCAGGCACTACACAGACCCCTCCCCCTCCTCCTAGCACTATACAGACCCCTCCCCTCCTCCTAGCACTATACAGACCCCTCTCCCTCCTCCTAGCACTATACAGACCCCTCCCCCAGGCACTACACAGACCCCTCCCCCTCCCCAGGCACTACACAGACCCCTCCCCTCCTCCAGGCACTACACAGACCCCTCCCCTCCTCCAGGCACTACACAGACCCCTCCCCTCCTCCAGGCACTACACAGACCCCTCCCCTCCTCCAGGCACTACACAGACCCCTCCTCCAGGCACTACACAGACCCCTCCCCTCCCCAGGCACTACACAGACCCCTCCCCCAGGCACTACACAGACCCCCTCCCCTCCTCCAGGCACTACACAGACCCCTCCCCCTCCTCCAGGCACTACACAGACCCCTCCTCCAGGCACTACACAGACCCCTCCCCTCCTCCAGGCACTACACAGACCCCTCCCCCTCCTCCAGGCACTACACAGACCCCTCCCCTCCTCCAGGCACTACACAGACCCCTCCCCCTCCCCCAGGCACTACACAGACCCCTCCCCCTCCCCCAGGCACTACACAGACCCCTCCCCCTCCTCCAGGCACTACACAGACCCCTCCCCCTCCTCCAGGCACTACACAGACCCCTCCCCTCCTCCAGGCACTACACAGACCCCTCCTCCAGGCACTACACAGACCCCTCCTCCAGGCACTATACAGACCCCTCCCCTCCTCCAGGCACTACACAGACCCCTCCCCCCTCCTCCAGGCACTACACAGACCCCTCCCCCAGGCACTACACAGACCCCTCCCCCTCCTCCAGGCACTACACAGACCCCTCCCCTCCTCCTAGCACTACACAGACCCCTCCCCTCCTCCAGGCACTACACAGACCCCTCCCCTCCTCCAGGCACTATACAGACCCCTCCCCCAGGCACTACACAGACCCCTCCCCCTCCAAGCACCCAATTGAGTAAAAGTAAAGATAGCTTAAAAGAAAATGACAGAAGTAAAAGTCATCCAGTAAAATACTACTTCAGTAAAAGTCATCCAGTAAAATACTACTTCAGTAAAAGTCATCCAGTAAAATACTACTTCAGTAAAAGTCATCCAGTAAAATACTACTTCAGTAAAAGTCATCCAGTAAAATACTACTTCAGTAAAAGTCATCCAGTAAAATACTACTTCAGTAAAAGTCATCCAGTAAAATACTACTTCAGTAAAAGTCATCCAGTAAAATACTACTTCAGTAAAAGTCATCCAGTAAAATACTACTTCAGTAAAAGTCATCCAGTAAAATACTACTTCAGTAAAAGTCATCCAGTAAAATACTACTTCAGTAAAAGTCATCCAGTAAAATACTACTTCAGTAAAAGTCATCCAGTAAAATACTACTTCAGTAAAAGTCATCCAGTAAAATACTACTTCAGTAAAAGTCATCCAGTAAAATACTACTTCAGTAAAAGTCTAAAAGTATTTGTTTAAAAAAAATGTACTTTGGTATCAAAAGTAAAAGTATTAAATCATTTTTTTATTCCTTATAATAAGCAAACCAGACGATATGATTTTTTAAATTTACAGATATCCAGGGGCACCAGTTGCACTCAGTCATAATTTACAAACGAAGCATCTCTGTTTAGTGAGTCCAACAGATCAGAGGCAGTAGGGATGTTCTCTGTTTAGTGAGTCCAACAGATCAGAGGCAGTAGGGATGACCAGGGATGTTCTCTGTTTAGTGAGTCCTCCAGATCAGAGGCAGTAGGGATGTGTTCTCTGTTTAGTGAGTCCAACAGATCAGAGGCAGTAGGGATGTTCTCTGTTTAATGAGTCCAACAGATCAGAGGCAGTAGGGATGTTCTCTGTTTAGTGAGTCCAACAGATCAGAGGCAGTAGGGATGTTCTCTGTTTAGTGAGTCCAACAGATCAGAGGCAGTAGGGATGTTCTCTGTTTAGTGAGTCCAACAGATCAGAGGCAGTAGGGATGTTCTCTGTTTAGTGAGTCCAACAGATCAGAGGCAGTAGGGATGACCAGGGATGTTCTCTGTTTAGTGAGTCCTCCAGATCAGAGGCAGTAGGGATGTTCTCTGTTTAGTGAGTCCAACAGATCAGAGGCAGTAGGGATGTTCTCTGTTTAGTGAGTCCAACAGATCAGAGGCAGTAGAGATGTTCTCTGTTTAGTGAGTCCTCCAGATCAGAGGCAGTAGGGATGACCAGGGATGTTCTCTGTTTAGTGAGTCCTCCAGATCAGAGGCAGTAGGGATGACCAGGGATGTTCTCTGTTTAGTGAGTCCTCCAGATCAGAGGCAGTAGGGAGGACCAGGGATGTTATCTTGATAAGTGTGTGAATTGGACTATTTCCTGTCTAAATGTAACAAGTACTTTTGGGTGTCAGGGAAAATGTATGGAGTAAAAAAGTACATTATTTTCATTAGGAATGTAGTGAAGTAAAAGTAGTCAAAAATATAAATAGTAAGACACCCCCCCAAAAAAAAAATACTTGAAAGTACTTTCCACCACTTTACCCAGATGTGTGTGTGTGTGGGATACATATTAAGAAGTACACTACTGAGGCCCAGAGGTAAAGCCTCCGGGTCTGACAGGACGAGGCCCAGAGGTAAAGGCCTCCAGGTCTGACAGGACGAGGCCCAGGGGTAAAGGCCTCCAGGTCTAACAGGACGAGGCCCAGAGGTAAAGGCCTCCAGGTCTAACAGGACGAGGCCCAGAGGTAAAGGCCTCCAGGTCTAACAGGACGAGGTAAAGGCCTTCGGGCCTAACAGGACGAGGCCCAGAGGTAAAGGCCTCCGGGTCTGACAGCAGGACGAGGTAAAGGCCTCCGGGTCTAACAGCAGGACGAGGTAAAGGCCTCCGGGTCTAACAGGACGAGGCCCAGAGGTAAAGGCCTCCGGGTCTAACAGCAGGACGAGGTAAAGGCCTCCGGGTCTAACAGCAGGACGAGGTAAAGGCCTCCGGGTCTAACAGCAGGACGAGGTAAAGGCCTCCGGGTCTAACAGCAGGACGAGGTAAAGGCCTACGGGTCTAACAGCAGGACGAGGTAAAGGCCTCCGGGTCTGACAGCAGGACGAGGTAAAGGCCTCCGGGTCTGACAGCAGGACGAGGTAAAGGCCTCCGGGTCTGACAGCAGGACGAGGTAAAGGCCTCCGGGTCTGACAGCAGGACGAGGTAAAGGCCTCCGGGTCTGACAGCAGGACGAGGTAATGGCCTCCGGGTCTAACAGGACGAGGTAAAGGCCTCCGGGTCTAACAGGACGAGGTAAAGGCCTCCGGGTCTAACAGGACGAGGTAAAGGCCTCCGGGTATAACAGGACGAGGCCCAGAGGTAAAGGCCTCCGGGTCTGACAGGACGAGGCCCAGAGGTAAAGGCCTCCAGGTCTGACAGGACGAGGCCCAGAGGTAAAGGCCTCCAGGTCTGACAGGACGAGGCCCAGAGGTAAAGGCCTCCAGGTCTGACAGGACGAGGCCCAGAGGTAAAGGCCTCCAGGTCTAACAGAACGAGGTAAAGGCCTCCAGGTCTGACACGACGAGGCCCAGAGGTAAAGGCCTCCGGGTCTGACAGGACGAGGCCCAGAGGTAAAGGCCTCCGGGTCTAACAGGACGAGGCCCAGAGGTAAAGGCCTCCAGGTCTAACAGGACGAGGTAAAGGCCTCCGAGTCTAACAGCAGGACCAGGTAAAGGCCTCCGGGTCTAACAGGACGAGGTAAAGGCCTCCGGGTATAACAGCAGGACGAGGTAAAGGCCTCCGGGTATAACAGCAGGACGAGGTAAAGGCCTCCGGGTCTAACAGCAGGACGAGGTAAAGGCCTCCGGGTCTAACAGCAGGACGAGGTAAAGGCCTCCGGGTCTAACAGCAGGACGAGGTAAAGGCCTCCGGGTCTAACAGCAGGACGAGGTAAAGGCCTCCGGGTCTAACAGCAGGACGAGGTAAAGGCCTCCGGGTCTAACAGCAGGACGAGGTAAAGCCTCCGGGTCTGACAGGACGAGGCCCAGAGGTAAAGGCCTCCAGGTCTGACAGGACGAGGCCCAGGGGTAAAGGCCTCCAGGTCTAACAGGACGAGGCCCAGAGGTAAAGGCCTCCAGGTCTAACAGGACGAGGCCCAGAGGTAAAGGCCTCCAGGTCTAACAGGACGAGGTAAAGGCCTTCGGGCCTAACAGGACGAGGCCCAGAGGTAAAGGCCTCCGGGTCTGACAGCAGGACGAGGTAAAGGCCTCCGGGTCTAACAGCAGGACGAGGTAAAGGCCTCCGGGTCTAACAGGACGAGGCCCAGAGGTAAAGGCCTCCGGGTCTAACAGCAGGACGAGGTAAAGGCCTCCGGGTCTAACAGCAGGACGAGGTAAAGGCCTCCGGGTCTAACAGCAGGACGAGGTAAAGGCCTCCGGGTCTAACAGCAGGACGAGGTAAAGGCCTACGGGTCTAACAGCAGGACGAGGTAAAGGCCTCCGGGTCTGACAGCAGGACGAGGTAAAGGCCTCCGGGTCTGACAGCAGGACGAGGTAAAGGCCTCCGGGTCTGACAGCAGGACGAGGTAAAGGCCTCCGGGTCTGACAGCAGGACGAGGTAAAGGCCTCCGGGTCTGACAGCAGGACGAGGTAATGGCCTCCGGGTCTAACAGGACGAGGTAAAGGCCTCCGGGTCTAACAGGACGAGGTAAAGGCCTCCGGGTCTAACAGGACGAGGTAAAGGCCTCCGGGTATAACAGGACGAGGCCCAGAGGTAAAGGCCTCCGGGTCTGACAGGACGAGGCCCAGAGGTAAAGGCCTCCAGGTCTGACAGGACGAGGCCCAGAGGTAAAGGCCTCCAGGTCTGACAGGACGAGGCCCAGAGGTAAAGGCCTCCAGGTCTGACAGGACGAGGCCCAGAGGTAAAGGCCTCCAGGTCTAACAGAACGAGGTAAAGGCCTCCAGGTCTGACACGACGAGGCCCAGAGGTAAAGGCCTCCGGGTCTGACAGGACGAGGCCCAGAGGTAAAGGCCTCCGGGTCTAACAGGACGAGGCCCAGAGGTAAAGGCCTCCAGGTCTAACAGGACGAGGTAAAGGCCTCCGAGTCTAACAGCAGGACCAGGTAAAGGCCTCCGGGTCTAACAGGACGAGGTAAAGGCCTCCGGGTATAACAGCAGGACGAGGTAAAGGCCTCCGGGTATAACAGCAGGACGAGGTAAAGGCCTCCGGGTCTAACAGCAGGACGAGGTAAAGGCCTCCGGGTCTAACAGCAGGACGAGGTAAAGGCCTCCGGGTCTAACAGCAGGACGAGGTAAAGGCCTCCGGGTCTGACAGCAGGACGAGGTAAAGGCCTCCAGGTCTGACAGCAGGACGAGGTAAAGGCCTCCGGGTATAACAGCAGGACGAGGTAAAGGCCTCCGGGTATAACAGCAGGACGAGGTAAAGGCCTCCGGGTCTAACAGGACAAGGCACAGAGGTAGCGTGCGTGTGTAGACTGTGTGTGCTAGCGCGTGTGTGTAGACTGTGTGCTAGCGCGTGTGTAGACTGTGTGTGCTAGGGCGCGTGTGTAGACTGTGTGTGCTAGCTCGCGTGTGTAGACTATGTCTGCTAGCGCGTGTGTAGACTGTGTGTGCTAGCGCGCGTGTGTAGACTGTGTGTGCTAGCGCGCGTGGGTAGACTGTGTGTGCTAGTGCGCGTGTGTAGACTGTGTGCTAGCGCGTCTGTGTAGACTGTGCGTGCTAGCGTGTGTGTAAACTGTGCGTGCTAGCGCGTGTGTGTAGACTGTGCGTGCTAGCGCGCGTGTGTAGACTGTGTGTGCTAGCGCGTGTGTGTAGACTGTGTGTGCTAGCGCGTGTGTAGACTGTGCGTGCTAGCGCGTGTGTGTAGACTGTGCGTGCTAGCGCGTGTGTGTAGACTGTGCGTGCTAGCGCGTGTGTGTAGACTGTGTGCTAGCGCACGTGTAGACTGTGTGCTAGCGCGCGCGTGTAGACTGTGTGCTAGCGCGCGTGTAGACTGTGTGCTAGCGCGCGTGTAGACTGTGTGCTAGCGCGCGTGTAGACTGTGTGTGCTAGCGCGCATGTGTAGACTGTGTGTGCTAGCGCACGCGTGTAGACTGTGTGTGCTAGCGCACGCGTGTAGACTGTGTGCTAGCGCGCGTGTAGACTGTGTGCTAGCGCGCGCGTGTAGACTGTGTGTGCTAGAGCGTGTGTAGACTGTGTCTGCTAGCGCGTGTGTAGTCTGTGTGTGCTAGCTAGTGTGTGTGTAGACTGTGTGTGCTAGCGCGTGTGTGTAGACTGCTAGCGTGTGTGTAGACTGTGTGCTAGCGCACGTGTAGAATGTGTGCTAGCGCGCATGTGTGTAGACTGTGCGTGCTAGCGCGTGTGTAGAACTGTGGAATAGCGTTCCATGTGTGTCATGGCTCTATGTAGAACTGTGGAATAGAGTTCCATGTAGTCATGGCTCTGTGTAGAACTGTGGAATAGAGTTCCATGTAGTCATGGCTCTATGTAGGACTGTGGAATAGAGTTCCATGTAGTCATGGCTCTATGTAGTACTGTGGAATAGAGTTCCATGTGGTCATGGCTCTTTGTAGTACTGTGGAATAGAGTTCCATGTAGTCATGGCTCTATGTAGTACTGTGGAATAGAGTTCCATGTGGTCATGGCTCTATGTAGTACAGTGGAAGATAGTTCCATGTAGTCATGGCTCTATGTAGTACTGTGGAATAGAGTTCCATGTGGTCATGGCTCTATGTAGTACTGTGGAATAGAGTTCCATGTAGGACTGTGCACCTCCCATAGTCTGTTCTGGACTTGGGGACTGTAAAGAGACCTCTGGTGACATGTCTGGTGGGTGTCTGAGCTGTGTGCTAGTCGTTTAAACAGACGACTCAGTGCATTCAGTGCATTCAGCATGTCAACACTTCTTCCACTGTGAGCCAGGAGAGACATGACATGAATGTCATTAATGTTAGTTCTCCGTGTACTTTTTTTCTGAGCCAGCCGTGCTGCCCTGCTCCGAGCCAGACGTGCTGCCTTGTTCCGAGCCAGACGTGCTGCCCTGTTCCGAGCCAGCCGTGCTGCCCTGTTCCGAGCCAGCCGTGCTGCCCTGTTCCGAGCCAGCCGTGCTGCCCTGCTCCGAGCCAGCCGTGCTGCCCTGCTCCGAGCCAGCCGTGCTGCCCTGCTCCGAGCCAGCCGTGCTGCCCTGCTCCGAGCCAGCCGTGCTGCCCTGTTCCGAGCCAGCCGTGCTGCCCTGTTCCGAGCCAGCCGTGCTGCCCTGCTCCGAGCCAGCCGTGCTGCCCTGCTCCGAGCCAGCCGTGCTGCCCTGCTCCGAGCCAGCCGTGCTGCCCTGCTCCGAGCCAGCCGTGCTGCCCTGCTCCGAGCCAGCCGTGCTGCCCTGCTCTGAGCCAGTCCCTCTTTATGGCACCTGACCACATGACTGAACAGTTGTCCAGATGAGACAAAACCAGGGCCTGTAGGACCTGCCTTGTTGATAGTGCTGTTAAGAAGGTAGAAACTAGGGCCTGTAGGACCTGCCTTGTTGATAGTGCTGTTAAGAAGGTAGAAACTAGGGCCTGTAGGACCTGCCTTGTTGATAGTGTTGTTAAGAAGGTAGAAACCAGGGCCTGTAGGACCTGCCTTGTTGATAGTGTTGTTAAGAAGGTAGAAACTAGGGCCTGTAGGACCTGCCTTGTTGATAGTGCTGTTAAGGCAGAGCAGCGCTTTAATTTACAAACAGTGGCAATATTACCCAACATCCCCCAGTATGGCAAAAGTTCAGTATGACAATCTGGATACCGGCCCCAAGCCTAGCACCATATGGGAAATTACCCATCACCTCAAAGCTGAGAACATCTCTACAGCCCTGAAACCACTTCCCCTTGACGGTGTGGGTTGTTATTGTTGAAACTGTCACGACCCACCCGACAGACGAGGGCCACACCCCCTGACACCTTGAACCAATGTGGTCGACTTACTCGCCAGCGTCCTAAAAATGGCACCCTATCCCCTTTATAGAGCAGGGTCCCTGGTCAAAAAGTAGTGCACTATATAGGGAATAGGCTGCCATAGGGTTCTGGTCTAAAGTAGTGCACTATATAGGGAATAGGCTTCCATAGGGTTCTGCTCTAAAGTAGTGCACTATATAGGGAATAGGGTGCCAACTTTGGTCTAAAGTAGTGCACTATATAGGGAATAGGCTGCCATAGGGCTCTGCTCTAAAGTAGTGCACTATATAGGGAATAGGGTGCCAACTTTGGTCTAAAGTAGTGCACTATATAGGGAATAGGCTGCCATAGGGCTCTGCTCTAAAGTAGTGCACTATATAGGGAATAGGGTGCCATAGGGCTCTGCTCTAAAGTAGTGCACTATATAGGGAATAGGGTGCCATAGGGCTCTGCTCTAAAGTAGTGCACTATAGGGGAATAAAGTAGTGCACAGTCTGGGGTCTAAAGGGCCTGCACTACATAGGGAAGAGGGTGCTATTTCAACCTACCATGTGGTTGATTGTGAGTCAGTCTTCCTGTTTCACAGAAGGAGAAAACATCTAACCAGATTCACTACATGACCAAAACCGAACATCTCGTTCTAAAATCATGGGCATTAATATGGAGTTGGTGCTATAACATCCTCCACTCTTCTGGGAAGGCTTTCCACTAGATGTTGGAACATTGCTGCTAGAACAGCCTCCAGTCTTCTGGGAAGGCTTTCCACTAGATGTTGGAACATTGCTGCTATAACAGCCTCCACTCTTCTGGGAAGGCTTTCCACTAGATGTTGGAACATTGCTGCTATAACAGCCTCCACTCTTCTGGGAAGGCTTTCCACTAGATGTTGGAACAATGCCGCTATAACAGCCTCCACTCTGCTGGGAAGGCTTTCCACTAGATGTTGGAACATTGCTGTGGGGTCTTGCTTCCATCCAGCCACAAGAGCATTAGAGAGGTCGGACACTGATGTTGGGCGATTAGGCCTGGCTCGCAGTCGGCATTCCAATTCATCCCAAAGGTGTTCGATGGGGTTGGGGTCAGGGCTATGCGCATGCCAGTCAAGTTCTTCCACACCGATCTCAACAAACCATTTCTGTATGGACCTCACTTTGTGCACTGGGGGGCATTGTCATGCTGAAACAGGAAAGGGCCTTCCCCAAACTGTTGCCACAAAGTTGGAAGCACAGAATCATCTAGAATGTCATTGTTATGTTGTAGCGTTAAGATTTCCCTTCACTGGAACTAAGGGGCCCAAACCATGAAACAGCCCCAGACCATTATTTCTCTTCCACCAAACTTTACAGCTGGCACTATGCATTGTGGCAAGTAGCGTTCTATTGGCATCCGCCAAACCCAGATTCATCCGTCTGACTGCCAGACGATGAAGTGTGATTCATCACTCCAGAGAACGCGTTTCCACTGCTCCAGAGACCAATGGCGGCGAGCTTTACACCACTTCCAACACTTGGCATTGCACATGGTGATCTTAGGCTTGTGTTCAGCTGCTCTGCCATGGAAACCCATTTCATGAAGCTCCCGACGAACCGTTCTTGTGCTGATGTTGCTTCCAGTAAGGAATGTAAGTAATAATGGACTTGCCATGTCAATAAAGTCAATTGAATGAGAGAGAGGGGAGACAGAGACAGAGAGACAGAGACGGAGAGATAGATAGATGAGACACTGAGGATTAAAATAGCTGAATCTACTCATTTGAAGGGGTGTCATATATATATATATATATATAATAATGAACTTGCCATGTCAATAATGTGAATTCAGACAGACAGACAGACAGACGAGACATTGAGGATTATAATAAATACTGCTTTGAAGTCATACAAAGCCAAACACCCGTGAGTCCAAAATGTCCACGACACGGCATCACACCCTGGGTTGTTCTGAACAGAATGAGCCCGTTTGTCTATTGACCTGAACGCACTCATGACTCCTTTCTATACAAACAAATGACGATCCGTTTCTCTGAATTACCTCGCCTAACATGTATTTATTTTATCTTTATTTAACTAGGCAAGTCAGTTAAGAACAAATTCTTATTTTCAATGACGGCCTAGGAACAGTGGGTTAACTGCCTTGTTCAGGGGCAGAATGACAGATTTGTACCTTGTCAGCTCGGGGATTGGATCTTGCAACCTTCCGGTTACTAGTCCAACGCTCTAACCGCTCTAACTACTAGGCTACCCTGCCACCCCTCCACTCTAACCACTAGGCTACCCTGCCGCCTCTACACTCTAACCACTAGACTACCCTGCCACCCCTCCACTCTAACCACTAGGCTACCCTGCCGCCTCTACACTCTAACCACTAGGCTACCCTGCCACCCCTCCACTCTAACCACTAGGCTACCCTGCCACCTCTACACTCTAACCACTAGGCTACCCTGCCACCCCTCCACTCTAACCACTAGGCTACCCTGCCGCCCCTCCACTCTAACCACTAGGCTACCCTGCCACCCCTCCACTCTAACCACTAGGCTACCCTGCCGCCCCTCCACTCTAACCACTAGGCTACCCTGCCGCCCCTCCACTCTAACCACTAGGCTACCCTGCCGCCCCTCCACTCTAACCACTAGGCTACCCTGCCGCCCCTCCACTCTAACCACTAGGCTACCCTGCCGCCCCTCCACTCTAACCACTAGGCTACCCTGCCGCCCCTCCACTCTAACCACTAGGCTACCCTGCCGCCCCTCCACTCTAACCACTAGGCTACCCTGCCGCCCCTCCACTCTAACCACTAGGCTACCCTGCCGCCCCTCCACTCTAACCACTAGGCTACCCTGCCGCCCCTCCACTCTAACCACTAGGCTACACTGCCGCCCCTCCAATCTAACCACTAGGCTACACTGCCGCCCCTCCACTCTAACCACTGCTACACTGCCGCCCCTCCACTCTAACCACTAGGCTACCCTGCCGCCCCTCCACTCTAACCACTAGGCTACCCTGCCGCCCCTCCACTCTAACCACTAGGCTACCCTGCCGCCCCTCCACTGCCGCCCCAACATTGTAAGATTGTATTTATTGGCATTGTAAGATTGGATTGTCATGTTGGCAAAAATCCGACCCACCTGAACCAGAATATGATTATTATTATTTATTTTTTTTTTTTACTGAGTAAACAACAGTAATTGTGTGATGGCAGAGATGCAGGGTTGTGTTCCAAATGAAACCACCAGGGTGCCAACTCTAGTTTCTGAACGGCACAGCTAGGAGCTCCAAAGAAATGTCCTTATAGTTGAACACTCTTCTTTGAGTCATACAAGTGCATTGAAAATGTTTAGGGATTGTGCACACTTTGGGGGGGGGGGGGGGTGGAGACACCAGTTAGTCCTCTCACTGAAACCCACAGTCTGGAGAGGTGTGAGGCTACTTGGAGACGCCAGTTAGTCCTCTCACTGAAACCCACAGTCTGGAGAGGTATGGGGCCACTTGGAGACACCAGTTAGTCCTCTCACTGAAACCCACAGCCTGGAGAGGTGTGTGAGGCTACTTGGAGACACCAGTTAGTCTCACTGAAACCCACAGTCTGGAGAGGTATGGGGCCACTTGGAGACACCAGTTAGTCCTCTCACTGAAACCCACAGCCTGGAGAGGTGTGGCTGCCCACCAGTTAGTCTCACTGAAACCCACAGTCTGGAGAGGTATGTACTTGGAGACACCAGTTAGTCCTCTCACTGAAACCCACAGTCTGGAGAGGTATGGGGCCACTTGGAGACACCAGTTAGTCCTCTCACTGAAACCCACAGTCTGGAGAGGTATGGGGCCACTTGGAGAAACCAGTTAGTCCTCTCACTGAAACCCACAGTCTGGAGAGGTATGGGGCCACTTGGAGAAACCAGTTAGTCCTCTCACTGAAACCCACTGTCTGGAGAGGTATGGGGCCACTTGGAGACACCAGTTAGTCCTCTCACTGAAACCCACAGTCTGGAGAGGTGTGAGGCCACTTGGAGAAACCAGTTAGTCCTCTCACTGAAACCCACAGTCTGGAGAGGTGTGTGAGGCCACTTGGAGAAACCAGTTAGTCCTCTCACTGAAACCCACAGTCTGGAGAGGTGTGAGGCCACTTGGAGACACCAGTTAGTCCTCTCACTGAAACCCACAGTCTCGAGAGGTGAGGCCACTTGGAGACACCAGTTAGTCCTCTCACTGAAACCCACAGTCTGGAGAGGTATGGGGCCACTTGGAGACACCAGTTAGTCCTCTCACTGAAACCCACAGTCTGGAGAGGTGTGAGGCCACTTGGAGACACCAGTTAGTCCTCTCACTGAAACCCCCAGTCTGGAGAGGTATGGGGCCACTTGGAGACACCAGTTAGTCCTCTCACTGAAACCCCCAGTCTGGAGAGGTGTGAGGCCACTTGGAGACACCAATTAGTCCTCTCACTCAAACCCACAGTCTGGAGAGGTGTGTGAGGCCACTTGGAGACGCCAGTTAGTCCTCTCACTGAAACCCACAGTCTGGAGAGATGTGTGAGGCCACTTGGAGACACCAATTAGTCCTCTCACTCAAACCCACAGTCTGGAGAGGTGTGTGAGGCCACTTGGAGACACCAGTTAATCCTCTCACTGAAACCCACAGTCTGGAGAGATGTGTGAGGCCACTTGGAGACACCAATTAGTCCTCTCACTCAAACCAACAGTCTGGAGAGATGTGTGAGGCCACTTGGAGACACCAGTTAGTCCTCTCACTGAAACCCACAGTCTGGAGAGGTGTGTGAGGCTACTTGGAGACACCAGTTAGTCTCACTGAAACCCACAGTCTGGAGAGGTGTGAGGCCACTTGGAGACACCAGTTAGTCCTCTCACTGAAACCCACAGTCTGGGGAGGTGTGAGGCCACTTGGAGAAACCAGTTAGTCCTCTCACTGAAACCCACAGTCTGGAGAGGTGTGAGGCCACTTGGAGACAACAGTTAGTCCTCTCACTGAAACCCACAGTCTGGGGAGGTGTGAGGCTACTTGGAGACACCAGTTAGTCCTCTCACTGAAACCCACAGTCTGGAGAGGTATGGGGCCACTTGGAGACACCAGTTAGGCCTCTCACTGAAACCCACAGTCTGGAGAGGTGTGAGGCCACTTGGAGAAACCAGTTAGTCCTCTCACTGAAACCCACAGTCTGGAGAGGTGTGAGGCCACTTGGAGACACCAGTTAGTCCTCTCACTGAAACCCACAGTCTCGAGAGGTGAGGCCACTTGGAGACACCAGTTAGTCCTCTCACTGAAACCCACAGTCTGGAGAGGTATGGGGCCACTTGGAGACACCAGTTAGTCCTCTCACTGAAACCCACAGTCTCGAGAGGTGAGGCCACTTGGAGACACCAGTTAATCCTCTCACTGAAACCCACAGTCTGGAGAGATGTGTGAGGCCACTTGGAGACACCAATTAGTCCTCTCACTGAAACCCACAGTCTGGAGAGGTGTGTGAGGCCACTTGGAGACACCAGTTAGTCCTCTCACTGAAACCCACAGTCTGGGGAGGTGTGAGGCTACTTGGAGACACCAGTTAGTCCTCTCACTGAAACCCACAGTCTGGAGAGGTGTGTGAGGCCACTTGGAGACACCAGTTAGTCCTCTCACTGAAACCCACAGTCTGGAGAGGTGTGAGGGCCACTTGGAGACACCAGTTAGTCCTCTCACTGAAACCCACAGTCTGGGGAGGTGTGAGGCTACTTGGAGACACCAGTTAGTCCTCTCACTGAAACCCCCAGTCTGGAGAGGTGTGTGAGGCCACTTGGAGACGCCAGTTAGTCCTCTCACTGAAACCCACAGTCTGGGGAGGTGTGAGGCTACTTGGAGACACCAGTTAGTCCTCTCACTGAAACCCACAGTCTGGAGAGGTGTGAGGCCACTTGGAGAAACCAGTTAGTCCTCTCACTGAAACCCACAGTCTGGAGAGGTGTGTGAGGCCACTTGGAGAAACCAGTTAGTCCTCTCACTGAAACCCACAGTCTGGAGAGGTGTGAGGCCACTTGGAGACACCAGTTAGTCCTCTCACTGAAACCCACAGTCTCGAGAGGTGAGGCCACTTGGAGACACCAGTTAGTCCTCTCACTGAAACCCACAGTCTCGAGAGGTGAGGCCACTTGGAGACACCAGTTAGTCCTCTCACTGAAACCCACAGTCTGGAGAGGTATGGGGCCACTTGGAGACACCAGTTAGTCCTCTCACTGAAACCCACAGTCTGGAGAGGTGTGAGGCCACTTGGAGACACCAGTTAGTCCTCTCACTGAAACCCCCAGTCTGGAGAGGTATGGGGCCACTTGGAGACACCAGTTAGTCCTCTCACTGAAACCCCCAGTCTGGAGAGGTGTGAGGCCACTTGGAGACACCAATTAGTCCTCTCACTCAAACCCACAGTCTGGAGAGGTGTGTGAGGCCACTTGGAGACGCCAGTTAGTCCTCTCACTGAAACCCACAGTCTGGAGAGATGTGTGAGGCCACTTGGAGACACCAATTAGTCCTCTCACTCAA
This sequence comes from Oncorhynchus nerka, assembly GCF_034236695.1. Taxonomy (NCBI): domain Eukaryota; kingdom Metazoa; phylum Chordata; class Actinopteri; order Salmoniformes; family Salmonidae; genus Oncorhynchus; species Oncorhynchus nerka. The sequence continues at coordinate 63,474 of NW_027039743.1, read as the reverse complement.
ACCCACAGTCTGGAGAGGTGTGTGAGGCCACTTGGAGACACCAGTTAATCCTCTCACTGAAACCCACAGTCTGGAGAGATGTGTGAGGCCACTTGGAGACACCAATTAGTCCTCTCACTCAAACCAACAGTCTGGAGAGATGTGTGAGGCCACTTGGAGACACCAGTTAGTCCTCTCACTGAAACCCACAGTCTGGAGAGGTGTGTGAGGCTACTTGGAGACACCAGTTAGTCTCACTGAAACCCACAGTCTGGAGAGGTATGGGGCCACTTGGAGACACCAGTTAGTCCTCTCACTGAAACCCACAGTCTGGAGAGGTGTGAGGCCACTTGGAGAAACCAGTTAGTCCTCTCACTGAAACCCACAGTCTGGAGAGGTGTGTGAGGCCACTTGGAGACACCAGTTAGTCCTCTCACTGAAACCCACAGTCTCGAGAGGTGTGTGAGGCCACTTGGAGACACCAGTTAGTCCTCTCACTGAAACCCACAGTCTGGAGAGGTATGGGGCCACTTGGAGACACCAGTTAGTCCTCTCACTGAAACCCACAGTCTGGAGAGGTGTGAGGCCACTTGGAGAAACCAGTTAGTCCTCTCACTGAAACCCACAGTCTGGAGAGGTGTGAGGCCACTTGGAGACACCAGTTAGTCCTCTCACTGAAACCCACAGTCTCGAGAGGTGAGGCCACTTGGAGACACCAGTTAGTCCTCTCACTGAAACCCACAGTCTGGAGAGGTATGGGGCCACTTGGAGACACCAGTTAGTCCTCTCACTGAAACCCACAGTCTCGAGAGGTGAGGCCACTTGGAGACACCAGTTAATCCTCTCACTGAAACCCACAGTCTGGAGAGGTGTGAGGCCACTTGGAGACACCAGTTAGTCCTCTCACTGAAACCCACAGTCTCGAGAGGTGTGTGAGGCCACTTGGAGACACCAGTTAGTCCTCTCACTGAAACCCACAGTCTGGAGAGGTATGGGGCCACTTGGAGACACCAGTTAGTCCTCTCACTGAAACCCACAGTCTGGGGAGGTGTGAGGCTACTTGGAGACACCAGTTAGTCCTCTCACTGAAACCCACAGTCTGGAGAGGTATGGGGCCACTTGGAGACACCAGTTAGTCCTCTCACTGAAACCCACAGTCTGGAGAGGTGTGAGGCCACTTGGAGACACCAGTTAGTCCTCTCACTGAAACCCACAGTCTGGAGAGGTGTGAGGCCACTTGGAGAAACCAGTTAGGAAACCCACAGTCTGGAGAGGTGTGAGGCCACTTGGAGACACCAGTTAGTCCTCTCACTGAAACCCACAGTCTCGAGAGGTGAGGCCACTTGGAGACACCAGTTAGTCCTCTCACTGAAACCCACAGTCTGGAGAGGTATGGGGCCACTTGGAGACACCAGTTAGTCCTCTCACTGAAACCCACAGTCTCGAGAGGTGAGGCCACTTGGAGACACCAGTTAATCCTCTCACTGAAACCCACAGTCTGGAGAGATGTGTGAGGCCACTTGGAGACACCAATTAGTCCTCTCACTGAAACCCACAGTCTGGAGAGGTGTGTGAGGCCACTTGGAGACACCAGTTAGTCCTCTCACTGAAACCCACAGTCTGGGGAGGTGTGAGGCTACTTGGAGACACCAGTTAGTCCTCTCACTGAAACCCACAGTCTGGAGAGGTGTGTGAGGCCACTTGGAGACACCAGTTAGTCCTCTCACTGAAACCCACAGTCTGGAGAGGTGTGTGAGAGGCCACTTGGAGACACCAGTTAGTCCTCTCACTGAAACCCACAGTCTGGGGAGGTGTGAGGCTACTTGGAGACACCAGTTAGTCCTCTCACTGAAACCCCCAGTCTGGAGAGGTGTGTGAGGCCACTTGGAGACGCCAGTTAGTCCTCTCACTGAAACCCACAGTCTGGGGAGGTGTGAGGCTACTTGGAGACACCAGTTAGTCCTCTCACTGAAACCCACAGTCTGGAGAGGTGTGTGAGGCTACTTGGAGACACCAGTTAGTCCTCTCACTGAAACCCCCAGTCTGGAGAGGTGTGTGAGGCCACTTGGAGACACCAGTTAGTCCTCTCACTGAAACCCACAGTCTGGAGAGGTGTGTGAGGCCACTTGGAGACGCCAGTTAGTCCTCTCACTCACGTGGATGTTGATTACGGCAGCTCTCCTCTCCTCTCCGATTCAGAGGGGTCGGGGTTAAATGTGAAAGACACATGTCAGTTGTACAACTGACTAGGAATCCCCCTTTTCCCATTGTTTTTATGTTGCACCCCCCCCCCCCCTCATTCTCCAGGAACATTCTCTCCTTACTGAATATAACAAGTATCTTTCCTATTTCGTTATCAACAAACGCAGTGAAAAGTACAGTCAATGTCAAATGCACATCAAATCAACAGTGTGATGTTTGGATTCAGTCTTGTATCAGGTGAACTGTTGGTGTACTAAACGTTGCTCTAATAATGGTCCTATAATCTCCAAAGCAGTTCCCTTTCTACTGCTACCGTGTTTATGCCTTTTCATATTTCTTCCGTTAATTAAAAACAGTTCAATTTAGCTCTATCCACATTAGGCCAATTCCCAGGAGCGTAAAAGGAGGCTACATTACAATAGACATGTTTTTTTTTGCAGGGCCCTGTGTGTGAACGCAACAAGATCTCACCATTTGACCGATTTGACTTCAGATTCTAACGTGGATTGTGGATTGTGTACTGACGTTGACTAGGTAAACATAGAGCGAAAGTTCTGTATTCCGGCTTGCAGAGCGTAACTTGATAGAATTCAGTGTATTATGATAAACATTTATCCCAGGAAGTAACACACACACACACACACACACGTTCATTGGTCAAATCAAAGATGATTAGTCTTGTACCACATTCTGACGTCAGCTGTCCAAATGTTGTTTTACAATGTTGCACTTCTGTCTATGAACATCTGCCGTTGACAATTATCAAACCATGCCGCACACGTGATAAGAAACCATATTTATTAAATGTAACACATCCCCCCCCCCAGCAGAAGATAAAATGTAGCTTTAGTTCCTTCTCCCCTCACCGCTGTCCTGACAACAACCTAACGACATCCTCTCTGTCCATCTTAGAACCATATCCTCTACAACCAGGAGATATTAAACTCTTACCCGACGAGAGCGTTTCCCAAAGTCCGTGCACGTTGTTGTTGTGGCTCTAAAACTACACAGCTGATTCAAAGTATCAAATCTGGATGGTTAGTTAACTATTTGAATCCGCTGTGTAATGTTAGGGCACAAAAAAACAAAACAAACAACGTGAACCGACTTCGGATAACCCGGGGTCTGCTGGTTCTGTTCTACCTGATCATTAATTTCACCCACCTGGTGTCCCAGGTCTAAAATCAGTCCCTAATTAGAGGGGAACATAATAAATACTTTTTTTTAAGCATTGGAACTGGTTTCGAGTTACAGAGTTGTATTTAGCCGGGGTCCACTAGGATAAACACACTT
>NW_027039743.1:0-55000 GCF_034236695.1 Oncorhynchus nerka | reverse complement strand
TCCTAGATCAGAACTAGTCCTACTCTGAGAGGCTTTATCAATAGGTCCTATCCACGTATATTACCTACATTTACGATCCAGCCTTGAATAGAAAAGAAAAACAGAATTACGCTTTATTGTCCCTTAGTTAGTATAGAACACCACTTTATTGTCCCTTGGTTAGTATAGAACACTACTTTATTGTCCCTTTGTTAGAATAGAACACCACTTTATTGTCCCTTGGTTAGAATAGAACACTACTTTATTGTCCCTTGGTTAGAATAGAACACTACTTTATTGTCCCTTTGTTAGAATAGAACACTACTTTATTGTCCCTTGGTTAGAATAGAACACTACTTTATTGTCCCTTTGTTAGAATAGAACACTACTTTATTGTCCCTTTGTTAGAATAGAACACTACTTTATTGTCCCTTAGTTAGAATAGAACACCACTTTATTGTCCCTTGGTTAGAATAGAACACCACTTTATTGTGTCTTGGTTAGAATAGAACACCACTTTATTATGTCTTGGTTAGAATAGAACACCACTTTATTGTCCCTTGGTTAGAATAGAACACCACTTTATTGTCCCTTAGTTAGAATAGAACACTACTTTATTGTCCCTTATTTAGAATAGAACACCACTTTATTGTCCCTTGGTTAGAATAGAACACCACTTTATTGTGTCTTGGTTAGAATAGAACACCATTTTATTGTGTCTTGGTTAGAATAGAACACCACTTTATTGTCCCTTAGTTAGTATAGAACACTACTTTATTGTGTCTTGGTTAGAATAGAACACCACTTTATTGTCCCTTGGTTAGAATAGAACACCACTTTATTGTGTCTTGGTTAGAATAGAACACCATTTTATTGTGTCTTGGTTAGAATAGAACACCACTTTATTGTCCCTTGGTTAGTATAGAACACCACTTTATTGTCCCTTAGTATAGAACACCACTTTATTGTCCCTTGGTTAGAATAGAACACCACTTTATTGTCCCTTGGTTAGTATAGAACACCACTTTATTGTCCCTTAGTATAGAACACCACTTTATTGTCCCTTGGTTAGAATAGAACACTACTTTATTGTCCCTTGGTTAGTATAGAACACCACTTTATTGTCCCTTAGTTAGAATAGAACACCACTTTATTGTCCCTTAGTTAGAATAGAACACCACTTTATTGTCCCTTAGTTAGTATAGAACACTACTTTATTGTGTCTTGGTTAGAATAGAACACCACTTTATTGTCCCTTAGTTAGAATAGAACACTACTTTATTGTCCCTTAGTTAGAATAGAACACCACTTTATTGTCCCTTGGTTAGAATAGAACACCACTTTATTGTCCCTTGGTTAGTATAGAACACCACTTTATTGTCCCTTAGTATAGAACACCACTTTATTGTCCCTTGGTTAGAATAGAACACTACTTTATTGTCCCTTGGTTAGTATAGAACACCACTTTATTGTCCCTTAGTTAGAATAGAACACTACTTTATTGTCCCTTAGTTAGAATAGAACACCACTTTATTGTGTCTTGGTTAGAATAGAACACCACTTTATTGTCCCTTGGTTAGAATAGAACACCACTTTATTATGTCTTGGTTAGAATAGAACACCACTTTATTGTCCCTTGGTTAGAATAGAACACCACTTTATTGTGTCTTGGTTAGAATAGAACACCACTTTATTATGTCTTGGTTAGAATAGAACACCACTTTATTGTCCCTTGGTTAGAATAGAACACCACTTTATTGTCCCTTAGTTAGAATAGAACACTACTTTATTGTCCCTTATTTAGAATAGAACACCACTTTATTGTCCCTTGGTTAGAATAGAACACCACTTTATTGTGTCTTGGTTAGAATAGAACACCATTTTATTGTGTCTTGGTTAGAATAGAACACCACTTTATTGTCCCTTAGTTAGTATAGAACACTACTTTATTCTGTCTTGGTTAGAATAGAACACCACTTTATTGTCCCTTGGTTAGAATAGAACACCACTTTATTGTGTCTTGGTTAGAATAGAACACCATTTTATTGTGTCTTGGTTAGAATAGAACACCACTTTATTGTCCCTTGGTTAGTATAGAACACCACTTTATTGTCCCTTAGTATAGAACACCACTTTATTGTCCCTTGGTTAGAATAGAACACCACTTTATTGTCCCTTGGTTAGTATAGAACACCACTTTATTGTCCCTTAGTATAGAACACCACTTTATTGTCCCTTGGTTAGAATAGAACACTACTTTATTGTCCCTTGGTTAGTATAGAACACCACTTTATTGTCCCTTAGTATAGAACACCACTTTATTGTCCCTTGGTTAGAATATAACACCACTTTATTGTCCCTTGGTTAGTATAGAACACCACTTTATTGTCCCTTAGTATAGAACACCACTTTATTGTCCCTTGGTTAGAATAGAACACTACTTTATTGTCCCTTGGTTAGAATAGAACACTACTTTATTGTCCCTTGGTTAGAATAGAACACTACTTTATTGTCCCTTGGTTAGAATAGAACACTACTTTATTGTCCCTTGGTTAGAATAGAACACTACTTTATTGTCCCTTGGTTAGAATAGAACACTACTTTATTGTGTCTTGGTTAGAATAGAACACCACTTTATTGTCCCTTAGTTAGAATAGAACACCACCTTATTGTCCCTTAGTTAGAATAGAACACCACTTTATTGTCCCTTGGTTAGAATAGAACACCACTTTATTGTGTCTTGGTTAGAATAGAACACCATTTTATTGTGTCTTGGTTAGAATAGAACACCACTTTATTGTCCCTTGGTTAGTATAGAACACCACTTTATTGTCCCTTAGTATAGAACACCACTTTATTGTCCCTTGGTTAGAATAGAACACCACTTTATTGTCCCTTGGTTAGTATAGAACACCACTTTATTGTCCCTTAGTATAGAACACTACTTTATTGTCCCTTGGTTAGAATAGAACACTACTTTATTGTCCCTTGGTTAGAATAGAACACTACTTTATTGTCCCTTGGTTAGAATAGAACACTACTTTATTGTCCCTTGGTTAGAATAGAACACTACTTTATTGTCCCTTGGTTAGAATAGAACACTACTTTATTGTCCCTTAGTTAGAATAGAACACTACTTTATTGTCCCTTGGTTAGAATCGAACACTACTTTATTGTCCCTTGGTTAGAATAGAACACTACTTTATTGTGTCTTGGTTAGAATAGAACACCACTTTATTGTCCCTTAGTTAGAATAGAACACCACTTTATTGTCCCTTGGTTAGAATAGAACACCACTTTATTGTGTCTTGGTTAGAATAGAACACCATTTTATTGTGTCTTGGTTAGAATAGAACACCACTTTATTGTCCCTTGGTTAGTATAGAACACCACTTTATTGTCCCTTAGTATAGAACACCACTTTATTGTCCCTCGGTTAGAATAGAACACCACTTTATTGTCCTTTGGTTAGTATAGAACACCACTTTATTGTCCCTTGGTTAGAATAGAACACTACTTTATTGTCCCTTGGTTAGTATAGAACACCACTTTATTGTCCCTTAGTTAGAATAGAACACTACTTTATTGTCCCTTAGTTAGAATAGAACACCACTTTATTGTGTCTTGGTTAGAATAGAACACCACTTTATTGTCCCTTGGTTAGAATAGAACACCACTTTATTATGTCTTGGTTAGAATAGAACACCACTTTATTGTCCCTTGGTTAGAATAGAACACCACTTTATTGTGTCTTGGTTAGAATAGAACACCACTTTATTATGTCTTGGTTAGAATAGAACACCACTTTATTGTCCCTTGGTTAGAATAGAACACCACTTTATTGTCCCTTAGTTAGAATAGAACACTACTTTATTGTCCCTTATTTAGAATAGAACACCACTTTATTGTCCCTTGGTTAGAATAGAACACCACTTTATTGTGTCTTGGTTAGAATAGAACACCATTTTATTGTGTCTTGGTTAGAATAGAACACCACTTTATTGTCCCTTAGTTAGTATAGAACACTACTTTATTGTGTCTTGGTTAGAATAGAACACCACTTTATTGTCCCTTGGTTAGAATAGAACACCACTTTATTGTGTCTTGGTAGAATAGAACACCATTTTATTGTGTCTTGGTTAGAATAGAACACCACTTTATTGTCCCTTGGTTAGTATAGAACACCACTTTATTGTCCCTTAGTATAGAACACCACTTTATTGTCCCTTGGTTAGAATAGAACACCACTTTATTGTCCCTTGGTTAGTATAGAACACCACTTTATTGTCCCTTAGTATAGAACACCACTTTATTGTCCCTTGGTTAGAATAGAACACTACTTTATTGTCCCTTGGTTAGTATAGAACACCACTTTATTGTCCCTTAGTTAGAATAGAACACCACTTTATTGTCCCTTAGTTAGAATAGAACACCACTTTATTGTCCCTTAGTTAGTATAGAACACTACTTTATTGTGTCTTGGTTAGAATAGAACACCACTTTATTGTCCCTTAGTTAGAATAGAACACTACTTTATTGTCCCTTAGTTAGAATAGAACACCACTTTATTGTGTCTTGGTTAGAATAGAACACCACTTTATTGTCCCTTGGTTAGAATAGAACACCACTTTATTATGTCTTGGTTAGAATAGAACACCACTTTATTGTCCCTTGGTTAGAATAGAACACCACTTTATTGTGTCTTGGTTAGAATAGAACACCACTTTATTATGTCTTGGTTAGAATAGAACACCACTTTATTGTCCCTTGGTTAGAATAGAACACCACTTTATTGTGTCTTGGTTAGAATAGAACACCACTTTATTATGTCTTGGTTAGAATAGAACACCACTTTATTGTCCCTTGGTTAGAATAGAACACCACTTTATTGTCCCTTAGTTAGAATAGAACACTACTTTATTGTCCCTTATTTAGAATAGAACACCACTTTATTGTCCCTTGGTTAGAATAGAACACCACTTTATTGTGTCTTGGTTAGAATAGAACACCATTTTATTGTGTCTTGGTTAGAATAGAACACCACTTTATTGTCCCTTAGTTAGTATAGAACACTACTTTATTGTGTCTTGGTTAGAATAGAACACCACTTTATTGTCCCTTGGTTAGAATAGAACACCACTTTATTGTGTCTTGGTTAGAATAGAACACCATTTTATTGTGTCTTGGTTAGAATAGAACACCACTTTATTGTCCCTTGGTTAGTATAGAACACCACTTTATTGTCCCTTAGTATAGAACACCACTTTATTGTCCCTTGGTTAGAATAGAACACCACTTTATTGTCCCTTGGTTAGTATAGAACACCACTTTATTGTCCCTTAGTATAGAACACCACTTTATTGTCCCTTGGTTAGAATAGAACACTACTTTATTGTCCCTTGGTTAGTATAGAACACCACTTTATTGTCCCTTAGTATAGAACACCACTTTATTGTCCCTTGGTTAGAATAGAACACCACTTTATTGTCCCTTGGTTAGTATAGAACACCACTTTATTGTCCCTTAGTATAGAACACCACTTTATTGTCCCTTGGTTAGAATAGAACACTACTTTATTGTCCCTTGGTTAGAATAGAACACTACTTTATTGTCCCTTGGTTAGAATAGAACACTACTTTATTGTCCCTTGGTTAGAATAGAACACTACTTTATTGTCCCTTGGTTAGAATAGAACACTACTTTATTGTCCCTTGGTTAGAATAGAACACTACTTTATTGTCCCTTGGTTAGAATAGAACACTACTTTATTGTCCCTTGGTTAGAATAGAACACTACTTTATTGTCCCTTGGTTAGAATAGAACACTACTTTATTGTCCCTTGGTTAGAATAGAACACTACTTTATTGTGTCTTGGTTAGAATAGAACACCACTTTATTGTCCCTTAGTTAGAATAGAACACCACTTTATTGTCCCTTAGTTAGAATAGAACACCACTTTATTGTCCCTTGGTTAGAATAGAACACCACTTTATTGTGTCTTGGTTAGAATAGAACACCATTTTATTGTGTCTTGGTTAGAATAGAACACCACTTTATTGTCCCTTGGTTAGTATAGAACACCACTTTATTGTCCCTTAGTATAGAACACCACTTTATTGTCCCTTGGTTAGAATAGAACACTACTTTATTGTCCCTTGGTTAGAATAGAACACTACTTTATTGTCCCTTGGTTAGAATAGAACACTACTTTATTGTCCCTTGGTTAGAATAGAACACTACTTTATTGTCCCTTGGTTAGAATAGAACACTACTTTATTGTCCCTTGGTTAGAATAGAACACTACTTTATTGTCCCTTGGTTAGAATAGAACACTACTTTATTGTCCCTTGGTTAGAATAGAACACCACTTTATTGTCCCTTAGTATAGAACACCACTTTATTGTCCCTTGGTTAGAATAGAACACTACTTTATTGTCCCTTGGTTAGAATAGAACACTACTTTATTGTCCCTTGGTTAGAATAGAACACTACTTTATTGTCCCTTGGTTAGAATAGAACACTACTTTATTGTCCCTTGGTTAGAATAGAACACTACTTTATTGTCCCTTGGTTAGAATAGAACACTACTTTATTGTCCCTTGGTTAGAATAGAACACTACTTTATTGTCCCTTGGTTAGAATAGAACACTACTTTATTGTCCCTTGGTTAGAATAGAACACTACTTTATTGTCCCTTGGTTAGAATAGAACACTACTTTATTGTCCCTGGTTAGAATAGAACACTACTTTATTGTCCCTTGGTTAGAATAGAACACTACTTTATTGTCCCTTGGTTAGAATAGAACACCACTTTATTGTCCCTTAGTATAGAACACCACTTTATTGTCCCTTGGTTAGAATAGAACACTACTTTATTGTCCCTTGGTTAGAATAGAACACTACTTTATTGTCCCTTGGTTAGAATAGAACACTACTTTATTGTCCCTTGGTTAGAATAGAACACTACTTTATTGTCCCTTGGTTAGAATAGAACACTACTTTATTGTCCCTTGGTTAGAATAGAACACTACTTTATTGTCCCTTGGTTAGAATAGAACACTACTTTATTGTCCCTTGGTTAGAATAGAACACTACTTTATTGTCCCTTGGTTAGAATAGAACACTACTTTATTGTGTCTTGGTTAGAATAGAACACCACTTTATTGTCCCTTAGTTAGAATAGAACACCACTTTATTGTCCCTTGGTTAGAATAGAACACCACTTTATTGTCCCTTGGTTAGAATAGAACACCACTTTATTGTGTCTTGGTTAGAATAGAACACCATTTTATTGTGTCTTGGTTAGAATAGAACACCACTTTATTGTCCCTTGGTTAGTATAGAACACCACTTTATTGTCCCTTAGTATAGAACACCACTTTATTGTCCCTTGGTTAGAATAGAACACCACTTTATTGTCCCTTGGTTAGTATAGAACACCACTTTATTGTCCCTTAGTATAGAACACTACTTTATTGTCCCTTGGTTAGAATAGAACACTACTTTATTGTCCCTTGGTTAGAATAGAACACTACTTTATTGTCCCTTGGTTAGAATAGAACACTACTTTATTGTCCCTTGGTTAGTATAGAACACCACTTTATTGTCCCTTAGTATAGAACACTACTTTATTGTCCCTTGGTTAGAATAGAACACTACTTTATTGTCCCTTGGTTAGAATAGAACACTACTTTATTGTCCCTTGGTTAGAATAGAACACTACTTTATTGTCCCTTGGTTAGAATAGAACACTACTTTATTGTCCCTTGGTTAGAATAGAACACTACTTTATTGTGTCTTGGTTAGAATAGAACACCATTTTATTGTGTCTTGGTTAGAATAGAACACCACTTTATTGTCCCTTGGTTAGTATAGAACACCACTTTATTGTCCCTTAGTATAGAACACCACTTTATTGTCCCTTGGTTAGAATAGAACACCACTTTATTGTCCCTTGGTTAGTATAGAACACCACTTTATTGTCCCTTAGTATAGAACACCACTTTATTGTCCCTTGGTTAGAATAGAACACTACTTTATTGTCCCTTGGTTAGTATAGAACACCACTTTATTGTCCCTTAGTATAGAACACCACTTTATTGTCCCTTGGTTAGAATAGAACACCACTTTATTGTCCCTTGGTTAGTATAGAACACCACTTTATTGTCCCTTAGTATAGAACACCACTTTATTGTCCCTTGGTTAGAATAGAACACTACTTTATTGTCCCTTGGTTAGAATAGAACACTACTTTATTGTCCCTTGGTTAGAATAGAACACTACTTTATTGTCCCTTGGTTAGAATAGAACACTACTTTATTGTCCCTTGGTTAGAATAGAACACTACTTTATTGTCCCTTGGTTAGAATAGAACACTACTTTATTGTCCCTTGGTTAGAATAGAACACTACTTTATTGTCCCTTGGTTAGAATAGAACACTACTTTATTGTCCCTTGGTTAGAATAGAACACTACTTTATTGTGTCTTGGTTAGAATAGAACACCACTTTATTGTCCCTTAGTTAGAATAGAACACCACTTTATTGTCCCTTAGTTAGAATAGAACACCACTTTATTGTCCCTTGGTTAGAATAGAACACCACTTTATTGTGTCTTGGTTAGAATAGAACACCATTTTATTGTGTCTTGGTTAGAATAGAACACCACTTTATTGTCCCTTGGTTAGTATAGAACACCACTTTATTGTCCCTTAGTATAGAACACCACTTTATTGTCCCTTGGTTAGAATAGAACACCACTTTATTGTCCCTTGGTTAGAATAGAACACTACTTTATTGTCCCTTGGTTAGTATAGAACACCACTTTATTGTCCCTTGGTTAGAATAGAACACCACTTTATTGTCCCTTGGTTAGTATAGAACACCACTTTATTGTCCCTTAGTATAGAACACCACTTTATTGTCCCTTGGTTAGAATAGAACACTACTTTATTGTCCCTTGGTTAGAATAGAACACTACTTTATTGTCCCTTGGTTAGAATAGAACACTACTTTATTGTCCCTTGGTTAGAATAGAACACTACTTTATTGTCCCTTGGTTAGAATAGAACACTACTTTATTGTCCCTTGGTTAGAATAGAACACTACTTTATTGTCCCTTGGTTAGAATAGAACACTACTTTATTGTCCCTTGGTTAGAATAGAACACTACTTTATTGTCCCTTGGTTAGAATAGAACACTACTTTATTGTCCCTTGGTTAGAATAGAACACTACTTTATTGTGTCTTGGTTAGAATAGAACACCACTTTATTGTCCCTTAGTTAGAATAGAACACGACTTTATTGTCCCTTAGTTAGAATAGAACACCACTTTATTGTCCCTTGGTTAGAATAGAACACCACTTTATTGTGTCTTGGTTAGAATAGAACACCATTTTATTGTGTCTTGGTTAGAATAGAACACCACTTTATTGTCCCTTGGTTAGTATAGAACACCACTTTATTGTCCCTTAGTATAGAACACCACTTTATTGTCCCTTGGTTAGAATAGAACACCACTTTATTGTCCCTTGGTTAGTATAGAACACCACTTTATTGTCCCTTAGTATAGAACACTACTTTATTGTCCCTTGGTTAGAATAGAACACTACTTTATTGTCCCTTGGTTAGAATAGAACACTACTTTATTGTCCCTTGGTTAGAATAGAACACTACTTTATTGTCCCTTGGTTAGAATAGAACACTACTTTATTGTCCCTTGGTTAGAATAGAACACTACTTTATTGTCCCTTAGTTAGAATAGAACACTACTTTATTGTCCCTTGGTTAGAATAGAACACTACTTTATTGTCCCTTGGTTAGAATAGAACACTACTTTATTGTGTCTTGGTTAGAATAGAACACCACTTTATTGTCCCTTAGTTAGAATAGAACACCACTTTATTGTCCCTTAGTTAGAATAGAACACTACTTTATTGTCCCTTAGTTAGAATAGAACACCACTTTATTGTGTCTTGGTTAGAATAGAACACCACTTTATTGTCCCTTGGTTAGAATAGAACACCACTTTATTATGTCTTGGTTAGAATAGAACACCACTTTATTGTCCCTTGGTTAGAATAGAACACCACTTTATTGTGTCTTGGTTAGAATAGAACACCACTTTATTATGTCTTGGTTAGAATAGAACACCACTTTATTGTCCCTTGGTTAGAATAGAACACCACTTTATTGTGTCTTGGTTAGAATAGAACACCACTTTATTATGTCTTGGTTAGAATAGAACACCACTTTATTGTCCCTTGGTTAGAATAGAACACCACTTTATTGTCCCTTAGTTAGAATAGAACACTACTTTATTGTCCCTTATTTAGAATAGAACACCACTTTATTGTCCCTTGGTTAGAATAGAACACCACTTTATTGTGTCTTGGTTAGAATAGAACACCATTTTATTGTGTCTTGGTTAGAATAGAACACCACTTTATTGTCCCTTAGTTAGTATAGAACACTACTTTATTGTGTCTTGGTTAGAATAGAACACCACTTTATTGTCCCTTGGTTAGAATAGAACACCACTTTATTGTGTCTTGGTTAGAATAGAACACCATTTTATTGTGTCTTGGTTAGAATAGAACACCACTTTATTGTCCCTTGGTTAGTATAGAACACCACTTTATTGTCCCTTGGTTAGAATAGAACACCACTTTATTGTCCCTTGGTTAGTATAGAACACCACTTTATTGTCCCTTAGTATAGAACACCACTTTATTGTCCCTTGGTTAGAATAGAACACTACTTTATTGTCCCTTGGTTAGTATAGAACACCACTTTATTGTCCCTTGGTTAGAATAGAACACCACTTTATTGTCCCTTGGTTAGTATAGAACACCACTTTATTGTCCCTTAGTATAGAACACCACTTTATTGTCCCTTGGTTAGAATAGAACACTACTTTATTGTCCCTTGGTTAGAATAGAACACTACTTTATTGTCCCTTGGTTAGAATAGAACACTACTTTATTGTCCCTTGGTTAGAATAGAACACTACTTTATTGTCCCTTGGTTAGAATAGAACACTACTTTATTGTCCCTTGGTTAGAATAGAACACTACTTTATTGTCCCTTGGTTAGAATAGAACACTACTTTATTGTCCCTTGGTTAGAATAGAACACTACTTTATTGTCCCTTGGTTAGAATAGAACACTACTTTATTGTCCCTTGGTTAGAATAGAACACTACTTTATTGTGTCTTGGTTAGAATAGAACACCACTTTATTGTCCCTTAGTTAGAATAGAACACGACTTTATTGTCCCTTAGTTAGAATAGAACACCACTTTATTGTCCCTTGGTTAGAATAGAACACCACTTTATTGTGTCTTGGTTAGAATAGAACACCATTTTATTGTGTCTTGGTTAGAATAGAACACCACTTTATTGTCCCTTGGTTAGTATAGAACACCACTTTATTGTCCCTTAGTATAGAACACCACTTTATTGTCCCTTGGTTAGAATAGAACACCACTTTATTGTCCCTTGGTTAGTATAGAACACCACTTTATTGTCCCTTAGTATAGAACACTACTTTATTGTCCCTTGGTTAGAATAGAACACTACTTTATTGTCCCTTGGTTAGAATAGAACACTACTTTATTGTCCCTTGGTTAGAATAGAACACCACTTTATTGTCCCTTGGTTAGAATAGAACACTACTTTATTGTCCCTTGGTTAGTATAGAACACCACTTTATTGTCCCTTAGTTAGAATAGAACACCACTTTATTGTCCCTTAGTTAGAATAGAACACCACTTTATTGTCCCTTAGTTAGTATAGAACACTACTTTATTGTGTCTTGGTTAGAATAGAACACCACTTTATTGTCCCTTAGTTAGAATAGAACACTACTTTATTGTCCCTTAGTTAGAATAGAACACCACTTTATTGTGTCTTGGTTAGAATAGAACACCACTTTATTGTCCCTTGGTTAGAATAGAACACCACTTTATTATGTCTTGGTTAGAATAGAACACCACTTTATTGTCCCTTGGTTAGAATAGAACACCACTTTATTGTGTCTTGGTTAGAATAGAACACCACTTTATTATGTCTTGGTTAGAATAGAACACCACTTTATTGTCCCTTGGTTAGAATAGAACACCACTTTATTGTCCCTTAGTTAGAATAGAACACTACTTTATTGTCCCTTATTTAGAATAGAACACCACTTTATTGTCCCTTGGTTAGAATAGAACACCACTTTATTGTGTCTTGGTTAGAATAGAACACCATTTTATTGTGTCTTGGTTAGAATAGAACACCACTTTATTGTCCCTTAGTTAGTATAGAACACTACTTTATTGTGTCTTGGTTAGAATAGAACACCACTTTATTGTCCCTTGGTTAGAATAGAACACCACTTTATTGTGTCTTGGTTAGAATAGAACACCATTTTATTGTGTCTTGGTTAGAATAGAACACCACTTTATTGTCCCTTGGTTAGTATAGAACACCACTTTATTGTCCCTTAGTATAGAACACCACTTTATTGTCCCTTGGTTAGAATAGAACACCACTTTATTGTCCCTTGGTTAGTATAGAACACCACTTTATTGTCCCTTAGTATAGAACACCACTTTATTGTCCCTTGGTTAGAATAGAACACTACTTTATTGTCCCTTGGTTAGTATAGAACACCACTTTATTGTCCCTTAGTTAGAATAGAACACCACTTTATTGTCCCTTAGTTAGAATAGAACACCACTTTATTGTCCCTTAGTTAGTATAGAACACTACTTTATTGTGTCTTGGTTAGAATAGAACACCACTTTATTGTCCCTTTAGTTAGAATAGAACACTACTTTATTGTCCCTTAGTTAGAATAGAACACCACTTTATTGTGTCTTGGTTAGAATAGAACACCACTTTATTGTCCCTTGGTTAGAATAGAACACCACTTTATTATGTCTTGGTTAGAATAGAACACCACTTTATTGTCCCTTGGTTAGAATAGAACACCACTTTATTGTGTCTTGGTTAGAATAGAACACCACTTTATTATGTCTTGGTTAGAATAGAACACCACTTTATTGTCCCTTGGTTAGAATAGAACACCACTTTATTGTGTCTTGGTTAGAATAGAACACCACTTTATTATGTCTTGGTTAGAATAGAACACCACTTTATTGTCCCTTGGTTAGAATAGAACACCACTTTATTGTCCCTTAGTTAGAATAGAACACTACTTTATTGTCCCTTATTTAGAATAGAACACCACTTTATTGTCCCTTGGTTAGAATAGAACACCACTTTATTGTGTCTTGGTTAGAATAGAACACCATTTTATTGTGTCTTGCTAGAATAGAACACCACTTTATTGTCCCTTAGTTAGTATAGAACACTACTTTATTGTGTCTTGGTTAGAATAGAACACCACTTTATTGTCCCTTGGTTAGAATAGAACACCACTTTATTGTGTCTTGGTTAGAATAGAACACCATTTTATTGTGTCTTGGTTAGAATAGAACACCACTTTATTGTCCCTTGGTTAGTATAGAACACCACTTTATTGTCCCTTAGTATAGAACACCACTTTATTGTCCCTTGGTTAGAATAGAACACCACTTTATTGTCCCTTGGTTAGTATAGAACACCACTTTATTGTTGTCCCTTAGTATAGAACACCACTTTATTGTCCCTTGGTTAGAATAGAACACTACTTTATTGTCCCTTGGTTAGTATAGAACACCACTTTATTGTCCCTTAGTATAGAACACCACTTTATTGTCCCTTGGTTAGAATAGAACACCACTTTATTGTCCCTTGGTTAGTATAGAACACCACTTTATTGTCCCTTAGTATAGAACACCACTTTATTGTCCCTTGGTTAGAATAGAACACTACTTTATTGTCCCTTGGTTAGAATAGAACACTACTTTATTGTCCCTTGGTTAGAATAGAACACTACTTTATTGTCCCTTGGTTAGAATAGAACACTACTTTATTGTCCCTTGGTTAGAATAGAACACTACTTTATTGTCCCTTGGTTAGAATAGAACACTACTTTATTGTCCCTTGGTTAGAATAGAACACTACTTTATTGTCCCTTGGTTAGAATAGAACACTACTTTATTGTCCCTTGGTTAGAATAGAACACTACTTTATTGTGTCTTGGTTAGAATAGAACACCACTTTATTGTCCCTTAGTTAGAATAGAACACCACTTTATTGTCCCTTAGTTAGAATAGAACACCACTTTATTGTCCCTTGGTTAGAATAGAACACCACTTTATTGTGTCTTGGTTAGAATAGAACACCATTTTATTGTGTCTTGGTTAGAATAGAACACCACTTTATTGTCCCTTGGTTAGTATAGAACACCACTTTATTGTCCCTTAGTATAGAACACCACTTTATTGTCCCTTGGTTAGAATAGAACACTACTTTATTGTCCCTTTAGAATAGAACACTACTTTATTGTCCCTTGGTTAGAATAGAACACTACTTTATTGTCCCTTGGTTAGAATAGAACACTACTTTATTGTCCCTTGGTTAGAATAGAACACTACTTTATTGTCCCTTGGTTAGAATAGAACACTACTTTATTGTCCCTTGGTTAGAATAGAACACTACTTTATTGTCCCTTGGTTAGAATAGAACACTACTTTATTGTCCCTTGGTTAGAATAGAACACTACTTTATTGTCCCTTGGTTAGAATAGAACACCACTTTATTGTCCCTTAGTATAGAACACCACTTTATTGTCCCTTGGTTAGAATAGAACACTACTTTATTGTCCCTTGGTTAGAATAGAACACTACTTTATTGTCCCTTGGTTAGAATAGAACACTACTTTATTGTCCCTTGGTTAGAATAGAACACTACTTTATTGTCCCTTGGTTAGAATAGAACACTACTTTATTGTCCCTTGGTTAGAATAGAACACTACTTTATTGTCCCTTGGTTAGAATAGAACACTACTTTATTGTCCCTTGGTTAGAATAGAACACTACTTTATTGTCCCTTGGTTAGAATAGAACACTACTTTATTGTCCCTTGGTTAGAATAGAACACTACTTTATTGTCCCTTGGTTAGAATAGAACACTACTTTATTGTCCCTTGGTTAGAATAGAACACTACTTTATTGTCCCTTGGTTAGAATAGAACACCACTTTATTGTCCCTAGTATAGAACACCACTTTATTGTCCCTTGGTTAGAATAGAACACTACTTTATTGTCCCTTGGTTAGAATAGAACACTACTTTATTGTCCCTTGGTTAGAATAGAACACTACTTTATTGTCCCTTGGTTAGAATAGAACACTACTTTATTGTCCCTTGGTTAGAATAGAACACTACTTTATTGTCCCTTGGTTAGAATAGAACACTACTTTATTGTCCCTTGGTTAGAATAGAACACTACTTTATTGTCCCTTGGTTAGAATAGAACACTACTTTATTGTCCCTTGGTTAGAATAGAACACTACTTTATTGTGTCTTGGTTAGAATAGAACACCACTTTATTGTCCCTTAGTTAGAATAGAACACCACTTTATTGTCCCTTAGTTAGAATAGAACACCACTTTATTGTCCCTTGGTTAGAATAGAACACCACTTTATTGTGTCTTGCTTAGAATAGAACACCATTTTATTGTGTCTTGGTTAGAATAGAACACCACTTTATTGTCCCTTGGTTAGTATAGAACACCACTTTATTGTCCCTTAGTATAGAACACCACTTTATTGTCCCTTGGTTAGAATAGAACACCACTTTATTGTCCCTTGGTTAGTATAGAACACCACTTTATTGTCCCTTAGTATAGAACACTACTTTATTGTCCCTTGGTTAGAATAGAACACTACTTTATTGTCCCTTGGTTAGAATAGAACACTACTTTATTGTCCCTTGGTTAGAATAGAACACTACTTTATTGTCCCTTGGTTAGTATAGAACACCACTTTATTGTCCCTTAGTATAGAACACTACTTTATTGTCCCTTGGTTAGAATAGAACACTACTTTATTGTCCCTTGGTTAGAATAGAACACTACTTTATTGTCCCTTGGTTAGAATAGATCACTACTTTATTGTCCCTTGGTTAGAATAGAACACTACTTTATTGTCCCTTGGTTAGAATAGAACACTACTTTATTGTGTCTTGGTTAGAATAGAACACCATTTTATTGTGTCTTGGTTAGAATAGAACACCACTTTATTGTCCCTTGGTTAGTATAGAACACCACTTTATTGTCCCTTAGTATAGAACACCACTTTATTGTCCCTTGGTTAGAATAGAACACCACTTTATTGTCCCTTGGTTAGTATAGAACACCACTTTATTGTCCCTTAGTATAGAACACCACTTTATTGTCCCTTGGTTAGAATAGAACACTACTTTATTGTCCCTTGGTTAGTATAGAACACCACTTTATTGTCCCTTAGTATAGAACACCACTTTATTGTCCCTTGGTTAGAATAGAACACCACTTTATTGTCCCTTGGTTAGTATAGAACACCACTTTATTGTCCCTTAGTATAGAACACCACTTTATTGTCCCTTGGTTAGAATAGAACACTACTTTATTGTCCCTTGGTTAGAATAGAACACTACTTTATTGTCCCTTGGTTAGAATAGAACACTACTTTATTGTCCCTTGGTTAGAATAGAACACTACTTTATTGTCCCTTGGTTAGAATAGAACACTACTTTATTGTCCCTTGGTTAGAATAGAACACTACTTTATTGTCCCTTGGTTAGAATAGAACACTACTTTATTGTCCCTTGGTTAGAATAGAACACTACTTTATTGTCCCTTGGTTAGAATAGAACACTACTTTATTGTGTCTTGGTTAGAATAGAACACCACTTTATTGTCCCTTAGTTAGAATAGAACACCACTTTATTGTCCCTTAGTTAGAATAGAACACCACTTTATTGTCCCTTGGTTAGAATAGAACACCACTTTATTGTGTCTTGGTTAGAATAGAACACCATTTTATTGTGTCTTGGTTAGAATAGAACACCACTTTATTGTCCCTTGGTTAGTATAGAACACCACTTTATTGTCCCTTAGTATAGAACACCACTTTATTGTCCCTTGGTTAGAATAGAACACCACTTTATTGTCCCTTGGTTAGTATAGAACACCACTTTATTGTCCCTTAGTATAGAACACTACTTTATTGTCCCTTGGTTAGAATAGAACACTACTTTATTGTCCCTTGGTTAGAATAGAACACTACTTTATTGTCCCTTGGTTAGAATAGAACACTACTTTATTGTCCCTTGGTTAGAATAGAACACTACTTTATTGTCCCTTGGTTAGAATAGAACACTACTTTATTGTCCCTTAGTTAGAATAGAACACTACTTTATTGTCCCTTGGTTAGAATAGAACACTACTTTATTGTCCCTTGGTTAGAATAGAACACTACTTTATTGTGTCTTGGTTAGAATAGAACACCACTTTATTGTCCCTTAGTTAGAATAGAACACCACTTTATTGTCCCTTAGTTAGAATAGAACACTACTTTATTGTCCCTTAGTTAGAATAGAACACCACTTTATTGTGTCTTGGTTAGAATAGAACACCACTTTATTGTCCCTTGGTTAGAATAGAACACCACTTTATTATGTCTTGGTTAGAATAGAACACCACTTTATTGTGCCTTGGTTAGAATAGAACACCACTTTATTGTCCCTTGGTTAGAATAGAACACCACTTTATTGTGTCTTGGTTAGAATAGAACACCATTTTATTGTGTCTTGGTTAGAATAGAACACCACTTTATTGTCCCTTGGTTAGTATAGAACACCACTTTATTGTCCCTTAGTATAGAACACCACTTTATTGTCCCTTGGTTAGAATAGAACACCACTTTATTGTCCCTTGGTTAGTATAGAACACCACTTTATTGTCCCTTAGTATAGAACACTACTTTATTGTCCCTTGGTTAGAATAGAACACTACTTTATTGTCCCTTGGTTAGAATAGAACACTACTTTATTGTCCCTTGGTTAGAATAGAACACTACTTTATTGTCCCTTGGTTAGAATAGAACACTACTTTATTGTCCCTTGGTTAGAATAGAACACTACTTTATTGTCCCTTAGTTAGAATAGAACACTACTTTATTGTCCCTTGGTTAGAATAGAACACTACTTTATTGTCCCTTGGTTAGAATAGAACACTACTTTATTGTGTCTTGCTTAGAATAGAACACCACTTTATTGTCCCTTAGTTAGAATAGAACACCACTTTATTGTCCCTTAGTTAGAATAGAACACTACTTTATTGTCCCTTAGTTAGAATAGAACACCACTTTATTGTGTCTTGGTTAGAATAGAACACCACTTTATTGTCCCTTGGTTAGAATAGAACACCACTTTATTATGTCTTGGTTAGAATAGAACACCACTTTATTGTCCCTTGGTTAGAATAGAACACCACTTTATTGTGTCTTGGTTAGAATAGAACACCACTTTATTATGTCTTGGTTAGAATAGAACACCACTTTATTGTCCCTTGGTTAGAATAGAACACCACTTTATTGTGTCTTGGTTAGAATAGAACACCACTTTATTATGTCTTGGTTAGAATAGAACACCACTTTATTGTCCCTTGGTTAGAATAGAACACCACTTTATTGTCCCTTAGTTAGAATAGAACACTACTTTATTGTCCCTTATTTAGAATAGAACACCACTTTATTGTCCCTTGGTTAGAATAGAACACCACTTTATTGTGTCTTGGTTAGAATAGAACACCATTTTATTGTGTCTTGGTTAGAATAGAACACCACTTTATTGTCCCTTAGTTAGTATAGAACACTACTTTATTGTGTCTTGGTTAGACTAGAACACCACTTTATTGTCCCTTGGTTAGAATAGAACACCACTTTATTGTGTCTTGGTTAGAATAGAACACCATTTTATTGTGTCTTGGTTAGAATAGAACACCACTTTATTGTCCCTTGGTTAGTATAGAACACCACTTTATTGTCCCTTGGTTAGAATAGAACACCACTTTATTGTCCCTTGGTTAGTATAGAACACCACTTTATTGTCCCTTAGTATAGAACACCACTTTATTGTCCCTTGGTTAGAATAGAACACTACTTTATTGTCCCTTGGTTAGTATAGAACACCACTTTATTGTCCCTTGGTTAGAATAGAACACCACTTTATTGTCCCTTGGTTAGTATAGAACACCACTTTATTGTCCCTTAGTATAGAACACCACTTTATTGTCCCTTGGTTAGAATAGAACACTACTTTATTGTCCCTTGGTAGAATAGAACACTACTTTATTGTCCCTTGGTTAGAATAGAACACTACTTTATTGTCCCTTGGTTAGAATAGAACACTACTTTATTGTCCCTTGGTTAGAATAGAACACTACTTTATTGTCCCTTGGTTAGAATAGAACACTACTTTATTGTCCCTTGGTTAGAATAGAACACTACTTTATTGTCCCTTGGTTAGAATAGAACACTACTTTATTGTCCCTTGGTTAGAATAGAACACTACTTTATTGTCCCTTGGTTAGAATAGAACACTACTTTATTGTGTCTTGGTTAGAATAGAACACCACTTTATTGTCCCTTGGTTAGTATAGAACACCACTTTATTGTCCCTTAGTATAGAACACCACTTTATTGTCCCTTGGTTAGAATAGAACACCACTTTATTGTCCCTTGGTTAGTATAGAACACCACTTTATTGTCCCTTAGTATAGAACACTACTTTATTGTCCCTTGGTTAGAATAGAACACTACTTTATTGTCCCTTGGTTAGAATAGAACACTACTTTATTGTCCCTTGGTTAGAATAGAACACTACTTTATTGTCCCTTGGTTAGAATAGAACATTACTTTATTGTCCCTTGGTTAGAATAGAACACTACTTTATTGTGTCTTGGTTAGAATAGAACACCATTTTATTGTGTCTTGGTTAGAATAGAACACCACTTTATTGTCCCTTGGTTAGTATAGAACACCACTTTATTGTCCCTTAGTATAGAACACCACTTTATTGTCCCTTGGTTAGAATAGAACACCACTTTATTGTCCCTTGGTTAGTATAGAACACCACTTTATTGTCCCTTAGTATAGAACACCACTTTATTGTCCCTTGGTTAGAATAGAACACTACTTTATTGTCCCTTGGTTAGTATAGAACACCACTTTATTGTCCCTTAGTATAGAACACCACTTTATTGTCCCTTGGTTAGAATAGAACACCACTTTATTGTCCCTTGGTTAGTATAGAACACCACTTTATTGTCCCTTAGTATAGAACACCACTTTATTGTCCCTTGGTTAGAATAGAACACTACTTTATTGTCCCTTGGTTAGAATAGAACACTACTTTATTGTCCCTTGGTTAGAATAGAACACTACTTTATTGTCCCTTGGTTAGAATAGAACACTACTTTATTGTCCCTTGGTTAGAATAGAACACTACTTTATTGTCCCTTGGTTAGAATAGAACACTACTTTATTGTCCCTTGGTTAGAATAGAACACTACTTTATTGTCCCTTGGTTAGAATAGAACACTACTTTATTGTCCCTTGGTTAGAATAGAACACTACTTTATTGTCCCTTGGTTAGAATAGAACACTACTTCATTGTGTCTTGGTTAGAATAGAACACCACTTTATTGTCCCTTAGTTAGAATAGAACACCACTTTATTGTCCCTTAGTTAGAATAGAACACCACTTTATTGTCCCTTGGTTAGAATAGAACACCACTTTATTGTGTCTTGGTTAGAATAGAACACCATTTTATTGTGTCTTGGTTAGAATAGAACACCACTTTATTGTCCCTTGGTTAGTATAGAACACCACTTTATTGTCCCTTAGTATAGAACACCACTTTATTGTCCCTTGGTTAGAATAGAACACCACTTTATTGTCCCTTGGTTAGTATAGAACACCACTTTATTGTCCCTTAGTATAGAACACTACTTTATTGTCCCTTGGTTAGAATAGAACACTACTTTATTGTCCCTTGGTTAGAATAGAACACTACTTTATTGTCCCTTGGTTAGAATAGAACACTACTTTATTGTCCCTTGGTTAGAATAGAACACTACTTTATTGTCCCTTGGTTAGAATAGAACACTACTTTATTGTCCCTTAGTTAGAATAGAACACTACTTTATTGTCCCTTGGTTAGAATAGAACACTACTTTATTGTCCCTTGGTTAGAATAGAACACTACTTTATTGTGTCTTGGTTAGAATAGAACACCACTTTATTGTCCCTTAGTTAGAACAGAACACCACTTTATTGTCCCTTAGTTAGAATAGAACACTACTTTATTGTCCCTTAGTTAGAATAGAACACCACTTTATTGTGTCTTGGTTAGAATAGAACACCACTTTATTGTCCCTTGGTTAGAATAGAACACCACTTTATTATGTCTTGGTTAGAATAGAACACCACTTTATTGTCCCTTGGTTAGAATAGAAACACCACTTTATTGTGTCTTGGTTAGAATAGAACACCACTTTATTATGTCTTGGTTAGAATAGAACACCACTTTATTGTCCCTTGGTTAGAATAGAACACCACTTTATTGTGTCTTGGTTAGAATAGAACACCACTTTATTATGTCTTGGTTAGAATAGAACACCACTTTATTGTCCCTTGGTTAGAATAGAACACCACTTTATTGTCCCTTAGTTAGAATAGAACACTACTTTATTGTCCCTTATTTAGAATAGAACACCACTTTATTGTCCCTTGGTTAGAATAGAACACCACTTTATTGTGTCTTGGTTAGAATAGAACACCATTTTATTGTGTCTTGGTTAGAATAGAACACCACTTTATTGTCCCTTAGTTAGTATAGAACACTACTTTATTGTGTCTTGGTTAGAATAGAACACCACTTTATTGTCCCTTGGTTAGTATAGAACACCACTTTATTGTCCCTTAGTATAGAACACCACTTTATTGTCCCTTGGTTAGAATAGAACACCACTTTATTGTCCCTTGGTTAGTATAGAACACCACTTTATTGTCCCTTAGTATAGAACACCACTTTATTGTCCCTTGGTTAGAATAGAACACTACTTTATTGTCCCTTGGTTAGTATAGAACACCACTTTATTGTCCCTTAGTATAGAACACCACTTTATTGTCCCTTGGTTAGAATAGAACACCACTTTATTGTCCCTTGGTTAGTATAGAACACCACTTTATTGTCCCTTAGTATAGAACACCACTTTATTGTCCCTTGGTTAGAATAGAACACTACTTTATTGTCCCTTGGTTAGAATAGAACACTACTTTATTGTCCCTTGGTTAGAATAGAACACTACTTTATTGTCCCTTGGTTAGAATAGAACACTACTTTATTGTCCCTTGGTTAGAATAGAACACTACTTTATTGTCCCTTGGTTAGAATAGAACACTACTTTATTGTCCCTTGGTTAGAATAGAACACTACTTTATTGTCCCTTGGTTAGAATAGAACACTACTTTATTGTCCCTTGGTTAGAATAGAACACTACTTTATTGTCCCTTGGTTAGAATAGAACACTACTTTATTGTGTCTTGGTTAGAATAGAACACCACTTTATTGTCCCTTAGTTAGAATAGAACACCACTTTATTGTCCCTTAGTTAGAATAGAACACCACTTTATTGTCCCTTGGTTAGAATAGAACACCACTTTATTGTGTCTTGGTTAGAATAGAACACCATTTTATTGTGTCTTGGTTAGAATAGAACACCACTTTATTGTCCCTTGGTTAGTATAGAACACCACTTTATTGTCCCTTAGTATAGAACACCACTTTATTGTCCCTTGGTTAGAATAGAACACCACTTTATTGTCCCTTGGTTAGTATAGAACACCACTTTATTGTCCCTTAGTATAGAACACTACTTTATTGTCCCTTGGTTAGAATAGAACACTACTTTATTGTCCCTTGGTTAGAATAGAACACTACTTTATTGTCCCTTGGTTAGAATAGAACACTACTTTATTGTCCCTTGGTTAGAATAGAACACTACTTTATTGTCCCTTGGTTAGAATAGAACACTACTTTATTGTCCCTTAGTTAGAATAGAACACTACTTTATTGTCCCTTGGTTAGAATAGAACACTACTTTATTGTCCCTTGGTTAGAATAGAACACTACTTTATTGTGTCTTGGTTAGAATAGAACACCACTTTATTGTCCCTTAGTTAGAATAGAACACCACTTTATTGTCCCTTGGTTAGAATAGAACACCACTTTATTGTGTCTTGGTAAGAATAGAACACCATTTTATTGTGTCTTGGTTAGAATAGAACACCACTTTATTGTCCCTTGGTTAGTATAGAACACCACTTTATTGTCCCTTAGTATAGAACACCACTTTATTGTCCCTTGGTTAGAATAGAACACCACTTTATTGTCCTTTGGTTAGTATAGAACACCACTTTATTGTCCCTTAGTATAGAACACCACTTTATTGTCCCTTGGTTAGAATAGAACACTACTTTATTGTCCCTTGGTTAGTATAGAACACCACTTTATTGTCCCTTAGTTAGAATAGAACACTACTTTATTGTCCCTTAGTTAGAATAGAACACCACTTTATTGTGTCTTGGTTAGAATAGAACACCACTTTATTGTCCCTTGGTTAGAATAGAACACCACTTTATTATGTCTTGGTTAGAATAGAACACCACTTTATTGTCCCTTGGTTAGAATAGAACACCACTTTATTGTGTCTTGGTTAGAATAGAAAACCACTTTATTATGTCTTGGTTAGAATAGAACACCACTTTATTGTCCCTTGGTTAGAATAGAACACCACTTTATTGTCCCTTAGTTAGAATAGAACACTACTTTATTGTCCCTTATTTAGAATAGAACACCACTTTATTGTCCCTTGGTTAGAATAGAACACCACTTTATTGTGTCTTGGTTAGAATAGAACACCATTTTATTGTGTCTTGGTTAGAATAGAACACCACTTTATTGTCCCTTAGTTAGTATAGAACACTACTTTATTGTGTCTTGGTTAGAATAGAACACCACTTTATTGTCCCTTGGTTAGAATAGAACACCACTTTATTGTGTCTTGGTTAGAATAGAACACCATTTTATTGTGTCTTGGTTAGAATAGAACACCACTTTATTGTCCCTTGGTTAGTATAGAACACCACTTTATTGTCCCTTAGTATAGAACACCACTTTATTGTCCCTTGGTTAGAATAGAACACCACTTTATTGTCCCTTGGTTAGTATAGAACACCACTTTATTGTCCCTTAGTATAGAACACCACTTTATTGTCCCTTGGTTAGAATAGAACACTACTTTATTTTCCCTTGGTTAGTATAGAACACCACTTTATTGTCCCTTAGTTAGAATAGAACACCACTTTATTGTCCCTTAGTTAGAATAGAACACCACTTTATTGTCCCTTAGTTAGTATAGAACACTACTTTATTGTGTCTTGGTTAGAATAGAACACCACTTTATTGTCCCTTAGTTAGAATAGAACACTACTTTATTGTCCCTTAGTTAGAATAGAACACCACTTTATTGTGTCTTGGTTAGAATAGAACACCACTTTATTGTCCCTTGGTTAGAATAGAACACCACTTTATTATGTCTTGGTTAGAATAGAACACCACTTTATTGTCCCTTGGTTAGAATAGAACACCACTTTATTGTGTCTTGGTTAGAATAGAACACCACTTTATTATGTCTTGGTTAGAATAGAACACCACTTTATTGTCCCTTGGTTAGAATAGAACACCACTTTATTGTCCCTTATTTAGAATAGAACACCACTTTATTATGTCTTGGTTAGAATAGAACACCACTTTATTGTCCCTTGGTTAGAATAGAACACCACTTTATTGTGTCTTGGTTAGAATAGAACACCACTTTATTATGTCTTGGTTAGAATAGAACACCACTTTATTGTCCCTTATTTAGAATAGAACACCACTTTATTGTGTTTTAGTTAGAATAGAACACCACTTTATTGTGTTTTAGTTAGTATAGAACACCACTTTATTGTCCCTTAGTTAGTATAGAACACCACTTTAATGTGTTTTAGTAAGTATAGAACACCACTTTATTGTGTTTTAGTTAGTATATAACACCACTTTATTGTCCCTTAGTTAGAATAGAACACTACTTTATTGTCCCTTAGTTAGAATAGAACACCACTTTATTGTGTCTTGGTTAGAATAGAACACCACTTTATTGTCCCTTGGTTAGAATAGAACACCACTTTATTATGTCTTGGTTAGAATAGAACACCACTTTATTGTCCCTTGGTTAGAATAGAACACCACTTTATTATGTCTTGGTTAGAATAGAACACCACTTTATTGTCCCTTGGTTAGAATAGAACACCACTTTATTGTCCCTTATTTAGAATAGAACACCACTTTATTGTGTTTTAGTTAGAATAGAACACCACTTTATTGTGTTTTAGTTAGTATAGAACACCACTTTATTGTCCCTTAGTTAGTATAGAACACCACTTTAATGTGTTTTAGTAAGTATAGAACACCACTTTATTGTGTTTTAGTTAGTATATAACACCACTTTATTGTCCCTTGGTTAGAATAGAACACCACTTTATTGTCCCTTGGTTAGAATAGAATACTACTTTATTGTCCCTTGGTTAGGATAGAACACCACTTTATTGTGTCTTGGTTAGAATATAACACCACTTTATTGTCCCTTGGTTAGAATAGAATACTACTTTATTGTCCCTTGGTTAGTATAGAACACCACTTTATTGTCCCTTGGTTAGTATAGAATACCACTTTATTGTCCCTTGGTTAGTATAGAATACCACTTTATTGTCCCTTAGTTAGAATAGAATACCACTTTAATTTCCTTTAGTTAGAATAGAACACCACTTTATTGTCCCTTGGTTAGAATAGAACACCACTTTATTGTCCCTTGGTTAGTATAGAACACCACTTTATTGTCCCTTGGTTAGAATAGAACACCACTTTATTGTCCCTTGGTTAGTATAGAACACCACTTTATTGTCCCTTAGTTAGTACAGAACACCACTTTATTGTCCCTTAGTTAGTATAGAACACCACTTTATTGTCTGTTGCTTCTAATGGACATGTGTCTTCTGTCTGTCCCGTCACCCCCAGATGTCCCGTCCACGTGCTCAGATGCACAGGGTCAGCTGCAGTGCAGAGTTCCTGGATGGAGAGCAATTGTAGGAGGTTAAGTGCCTTGCTCAAGAGTACAGCGACAGCAAATGATAGATGGGATCAGAGACCAGCAGCTTTCTATCTACTAGCTAAGTATATAATCTATAGGGTATGAATGTACCCAGCTGTTTCTCTTAGCCTATAATGTAGAGCACTCTGAGAGGTTGGTGTCCCTCCTCTTACCCTACAATGTAGAGGACTCTGAGTGGTTGGTGTCCCTCCTCTTACCCTACAATGTAGAGGACTCTGAGTGGTAGGTGTCCCTCCTCTTACCCTACAATGTAGAGGACTCTGAGTGGTAGGTGTCCCTCACCCTACAATGTAGAGGACTCTGAGTGGTTGGTGTCCCTCCTCTTACCCTACAATGTAGAGGACTCTGAGTGGTTGGTGTCCCTCCTGTTACCCTACAATGTAGAGGACTCTGAGTGGTTGGTGTCCCTCCTGTTACCCTACAATGTAGAGGACACTGAGTGGTTGGTGTCCCTCCTCTTACCCTACAATGTAGAGGACACTGAGTGGTTGGTGTCCCTCACCCTACAATGTAGAGGACTCTGAGTGGTTGGTGTCCCTTAACCTACAATGTAGAGGACACTGAGTGGTTGGTGTCCCTTACCCTACAATGTAGAGGACACTGAGTGGTTGGTGTCCCTTACCCTACAATGTAGAGGACACTGAGTGGTTGGTGTCCCTCACCCTACAATGTAGAGGACTCTGAGTGGTTGGTGTCCCTTACCCTACAATGTAGAGGACACTGAGTGGTTGGTGTCCCTTACCCTACAATGTAGAGGACACTGAGTGGTTGGTGTCCCTTACCCTACAATGTAGAGGACACTGAGTGGTTGGTGTCCCTCACCCTACAATGTAGAGGACTCTGAGTGGTTGGTGTCCCTTACCCTACAATGTAGAGGACACTGAGTGGTTGGTGTCCCTTAACCTACAATCACCCTACAATGTAGAGGACACTGAGTGGTTGGTGTCCCTTAACCTACAATGTAGAGGACACTGAGTGGTTGGTGTCCCTCACCCTACAATGGTTGGTGTCCCTCAGAGGACTCTGAGTGGTTGGTGTCCCTGTAGAGGACACTGAGTTGGTGTCCCTTACCCTACAATGTAGAGGACACTGAGTGGTTGGTGTCCCTTACCCTACAATGTAGAGGACACTGAGTGGTTGGTGTCCCTCACCCTACAATGTAGAGGACTCTGAGTGGTTGGTGTCCCTTACCCTACAATGTAGAGGACACTGAGTGGTTGGTGTCCCTCACCCTACAATGTAGAGGACACTGAGTGGTTGGTGTCCCTCACCCTACAATGTAGAGGACTCTGAGTGGTTGGTGTCCCTCCTCTTACCCTACAATGTAGAGGACTCTGAGTGGTTGGTGTCCCTCCTTTTACCCTACAATGTAGAGGACTCTGAGTGGTTGGTGTCCCTCCTCTTACCCTACAATGTAGAGGACTCTGAGTGGTTGGTGTCCCTCCTCTTACCGTACAATGTAGAGGACTCTGAGTGGTTGGTGTCCCTCCTGTTACCCTACAATGTAGAGGACTCTGAGTGGTTGGTGTCCCTCCTGTTACCCTACAATGTAGAGGACTCTGAGTGGTTGGTGTCCCTCACCCTACAATGTAGAGGACTCTGAGTGGTTGGTGTCCCTCACCCTACAATGTAGAGGACTCTGAGTGGTTGGTGTCCCTCCTCTTACCCTACAATGTAGAGGACTCTGAGTGGTTGGTGTCCCTCACCCTACAATGTAGAGGACTCTGAGTGGTTGGTGTCCCTCACCCTGCAATGTAGAGGACTCTGAGTGGTTGGTGTCCCTCCTGTTACCCTACAATGTAGAGGACTCTGAGTGGTTGGTGTCCCTCCTCTTACCCTACAATGTAGAGGACTCTGAGTGGTTGGTGTCCCTCCTTTTACCCTACAATGTAGAGGACTCTGAGTGGTTGGTGTCCCTCCTCTTACCCTACAATGTAGAGGGCTCTGAGTGGTTGGTGTCCCTCCTCTTACCCTACAATGTAGAGGACTCTGAGTGGTAGGTGTCCCTCACCCTACAATGTAGAGGACTCTGAGTGGTAGGTGTCCCTCACCCTACAATGTAGAGGACTCTGAGTGGTTGGTGTCCCTCCTCTCACCCTACAATGTAGAGGACTCTGAGTGGTTGGTGTCCCTCCTCTTACCCTACAATGTAGAGGACTCTGAGTGGTTGGTGTCCCTCACCCTACAATGTAGAGGACACTGAGTGGTTGGTGTCCCTCCTCTTACCCTACAATGTAGAGGACTCTGAGTGGTTGGTGTCCCTCACCCTACAATGTAGAGGACTCTGAGTGGTTGGTGTCCCTCACCCTACAATGTAGAGGACTCTGAGTGGTTGGTGTCCCTCACCCTACAATGTAGAGGACTCTGAGTGGTTGGTGTCCCTCACCCTGCAATGTAGAGGTCTCTGAGTGGTTGGTGTCCCTCCTGTTACCCTACAATGTAGAGGACTCTGAGTGGTTGGTGTCCCTCCTCTTACCCTACAATGTAGAGGACTCTGAGTGGTTGGTGTCCCTCCTTTTACCCTACAATGTAGAGGACTCTGAGTGGTTGGTGTCCCTCCTCTTACCCTACAATGTAGAGGGCTCTGAGTGGTTGGTGTCCCTCCTCTTACCCTACAATGTAGAGGCCTCTGAGTGGTAGGTGTCCCTCACCCTACAATGTAGAGGACTCTGAGTGGTAGGTGTCCCTCACCCTACAATGTAGAGGACTCTGAGTGGTTGGTGTCCCTCCTGTTACCCTACAATGTAGAGGACTCTGAGTGGTTGGTGTCCCTCCTCTTACCGTACAATGTAGAGGACTCTGAGTGGTTGGTGTCCCTCCTGTTACCCTACAATGTAGAGGACTCTGAGTGGTTGGTGTCCCTCCTGTTACCCTACAATGTAGAGGACTCTGAGTGGTTGGTGTCCCTCACCCTACAATGTAGAGGACTCTGAGTGGTTGGTGTCCCTCCTGTTACCCTACAATGTAGAGGACTCTGAGTGGTTGGTGTCCCTCCTCTTACCCTACAATGTAGAGGACTCTGAGTGGTACGTCAGTGCGGTTGTGTGTGTACGTACGTGTGTGTGTGTGCGTGCGTGTGTGTGTGTTCGTGTGTGTGTGTGTCTCTCTCTCTCTGTGTGTGTGTCTCTCTCTCTCTGTCCCTCTCTCTCTCTGTCTCTCTCTCTCTGTCCCTCTCCCTCTGTCTGTCTGTCTGTCTGTCTGTCTGTCTGTCTGTCTGTCTGTCTGTCTGTCTGTCTGTCTGTCTGTCTGTCTGTCTGTCTGTCTGTCTGTCTGTCTGTCTGTCTGTGTCTGTCTGTGTCTGTCTGTCTGTGTCTGTCTGTCTCTCTCTTTCTCTCTGTCTGTCTATCTGTATCTCTCTCTCTCCCTATCTCTCTCCGTCTCTCTCTGTCTGTCTGTCTGTCTGTCTGTCTGTCTGTCTGTCTGTCTGTCTGTCTGTCTGTCTCTCTCTTTCTCTCTGTCTGTCTATCTGTATCTCTCTCTCTCTCCCTATCTCTCTCCGTCTCTGTCTGTCTGTCTGTCTGTCTGTCTGTCTGTCTGTCTGTCTGTCTGTCTGTCTGTCTGTCTGTCTCTCTCTCTCCGTCTCTCTCTCCGTGTGTGTGTCTCTCTCCGTCTCTCTCTCTGTCTGTCTGTCTCTCTCTCTTTCTCTCTGTCTGTCTGTCTGTCTGTCTCTCTCTCTTTCTCTCTGTCTGTCTATCTGTATCTCTCCCTATCTCTCTCCGTCTCTCTCTCCGTGTGTGTGTCTCTCTCTCTCTGTAGTTAAACAGTGTTTTGGAGTGGGCACTTTGATCCATGTTCAACCAACCAATCCTGTGTGTGTGTAATATGCGTGTGTGTGTGGTGTGTGTGGCTCAAACCGTTAGGGCCGTCACATGTGCTAGCAAAGCAGAGGTGCTGTGTTAGAGTCAGGTGTGTTAACAGAGTTAGAGTCAGGTGTGTTAACAGAGTTAGAGTCAGGTGTGTTAACAGCGGTAGAGTCAGGTGTGTTAACAGTGTTAGAGTCAGGTGTGTTAACAGAGGTAGAGTGAGGTGTGTTAACAGTGTTAGAGTCAGGTGTGTTAACAGAGTTAGAGTCAGGTGTGTTAACAGAGTTCGAGTCAGGTGTGTTAACAGAGTTAGAGTCAGGTGTGTTAACAGAGTTAGAGTCAGGTGTGTTAACAGAGTTAGAGTCAGGTGTGTTAACCAAGGTGCTGAGTTCGAGTCAGGTGTGTTGACCAAGGTGCTGAGTTCGAGTCAGGTGTGTTAACAGAGGTGTTGAGTTAGAGTCAGGTGTGTTAACAGAGTTAGAGTAGCCAGTTGGGAGTTCTGATTACCCGCACCTGTATCCCATCAGCTATCTGCACACCTGGTCCTGATCATCATCTCTCCTCTTCATAAGCCCGGAACTGACATCCATTCCCTGCCGGATCGTTAGCCATGAACAGTATGTTGTGCCATAGTATCAGCCTCAAGTTGGATAGAATTGGTTTTGTTGTTTTTTTACGTATTGCTTGCCTTAAACTTACCTCCGTTTGTTCTGTCTTCAGTTACTCACCCGGATCATTTACCCCATTCCCGCCTGGTCGTCGGAGGATTCCGCTACCCCATTGGATCCACCTATTTACTCCCATCAACTCACCACCGCTGCCCGCTACGCCACCTGGATATATCTACCCATTCACATTCACTTGTAAATACATACTCACCTTCTTCCTACTCTCCTTGTCCTGGTCTGCTTCTGGGTTCGATTTTGAAAGAACGTGACAGTTAGAGTCAGGTGTGTTAACAGAGTTAGAGTCAGGTGTGTTAACCAAGGTGCTGAGTTCGAGTCAGGTGTGTTAACCAAGGTGCTGAGTTCGAGTCAGGTGTGTTAACAGAGGTGCTGTGGTAGAGTCAGGTGTGTGTTAACAGAGGTGTTGAGTTAGAGTCCGGTGTGTTAACAGAGGTGTTGAGTTAGAGTCCGGTGTGTTAACAGAGTTAGAGTCAGGTGTGTTAACAGAGGATCTGAGGTAGTCAGGTGTGTTAACAGAGGTGTTGAGTTAGAGTCAGGTGTGTTAACAGAGGTGTGAGAAAGAAGACACAGCCTAGACTATTGATAACTCTGCTCAGAGATGAAAGAATACACAGACAGACACACACACACACACACACACACACACAGGATTGTTTGGTTGAACACACACACACACACACACACACACACACACAGAGGCATACAAACAAACCAGAGCCCTATTCCCTATATAGTGAACTACTAATGACCAGAGCCCTATTCCCTATATAGTGCACTACTAGTGACCAGAGCCCTATTCCCTATATAGTGAACTACTAGTGACCAGAGCCCTATTCCCTATATAGTGAACTACTAGTGACCAGGGCCCTATTCCCTATTCCCTATATAGTGAACTACTAGTGACTACAGAGCCCCTATTCCCTATATAGTGAACTACTAGTGACCAGAGCCCTATTCCCTATATAGTGAACTACTAGTGACCAGAGCCCTATTCCCTATATAGTGAACTACTAGTGACCAGAGCCCTATTCCCTATATAGTGAACTACTAGTGACCAGAGCCCTATTCCCTATATAGTGAACTACTAGTGACCAGAGCCCTATTCCCTATATAGTGAACTACTAGTGACCAGAGCCCTATTCCCTATATAGTGAACTACTAGTGACCAGAGCCTATTCCCTATATAGTGAACTACTAGTGACCAGAGCCCTATTCCATATATAGTGAACTACTAATGACCAGAGCCCTATTCTCTATATAGTGAACTACTAGTGACCAGAGCCCTATTCCCTATATAGTGAACTACTAGTGACCAGAGCCCTATTCCCTATATAGTGAACTACTAGTGACCAGAGCCCTATTCCCTATATAGTGAACTACTAGTGGCCAGAGCCCTATTCCCTATATAGTGAACTACTAGTGACCAGAGCCCTATTCCATATATAGTGAACTACTAATGACCAGAGCCCTATTCTCTATATAGTGCACTACTAGTGACCAGAGCCCTATTCCCTATATAGTGAACTACTAGTGACCAGAGCCCTATTCCCTATATAGTGAACTACTAGTGACCAGAGCACAGTTCCCTATATAGTGAACTACTAGTGACCAGAGCCCTATTCCCTATATAGTGAACTACTAGTGACCAGAGCCCTATTCCCTATATAGTGAACTACTAGTGACCAGAGCACAGTTCCCTATATAGTGAACTACTAGTGACCAGAGCCCTATTCCCTATATAGTGAACTACTAGTGACCAGAGCCATATTCCCTATATAGTGAACTA
This sequence comes from Oncorhynchus nerka, assembly GCF_034236695.1. Taxonomy (NCBI): domain Eukaryota; kingdom Metazoa; phylum Chordata; class Actinopteri; order Salmoniformes; family Salmonidae; genus Oncorhynchus; species Oncorhynchus nerka. The sequence continues at coordinate 22,553 of NW_027039743.1, read as the reverse complement.
CTAGTGACCAGAGCCTTATTCCCTATATAGTGAACTACTTTAGACCAGAGCCCTATTCCCTATATAGTGAACTACTAGTGACCAGAGACCTATTCCCTATATAGTGAACTACTAGTGACCAGAGCCCTATTCCCTATATAGTGAACTACTAGTGACCAGAGCCCTATTCCCTATATAGTGAACTACTAGTGACCAGAGCCCTATTCCCTATATAGTGAACTACTAGTGACCAGAGCCCTATTCCCTATATAGTGAACTACTAGTGACCAGAGCCCTATTCCCTATATAGTGAACTACTAGTGACCAGAGCCCTATTCCCTATATAGTGAACTACTAGTGACCAGAGCCCTATTCCCTATATAGTGAACCGTGAACTACTGGCCCTAGGAGATGTGACCAGAGCCCTTTCCCTATATAGTGAACTACTAGTGGCAGAGGCACAGCCGATTGCCCTGGAACTAGATGAACTACTAGTGACCCCTATTCCTATATGCTGGAGGAGATTCCCTATAGCAGTGCAAGCCCTATATGTGAACTAGTGACCATGGCCCTATTCCCTATATAGTGAACTACTAGTGACCAGAGCCCTGGATTTATTCCTATATAGTGAACTACTTTGACCAGGGCCCTATTCCCTATATAGTGAACTACTAGTGACCAGAGCCCTATTACCAGGGCACATATATGTGAACTACTTCCCTATATAGTGACCAGAGCCCTATTCCCTATGATGAACTACTAGTGAGGAGATGGAACTACTAGCCTGAATTCCCTATAGTGACCAGAGCCCTTTATTAGGCAATGAACGGAGCAAATGTTTTGTCTGTGAGACCAGGTGTATTAGTGACCAGAGCCTATTCCCTATATAGTGAACTACTAGTGACCAGAGCCCTATTCCCTATATATGAACTACTGCTAGTGAGAGTTTGAGAGCCCATTCCCTACAAAATACTAGGACACCTATTCCCTATATAGTGGAACTACTAGTGACCAGAGCCCTATTCCCTATATAGTGAACTACTAGTGACCAGAGCCCTATTCCCTATATAGTGAACTACTAGTGACCAGAGCCCTATTCCCTATATAGTGAACTACTAGTGACCCAGAGCCCTATTCCCTATATAGTGAACTACTAGTGACCAGAGCCCTATTCCATATATAGTGAACTACTAGTGACCAGAGCCCTATTCCTATATAGTGAACTACTAGTGACCAGAGCCCTATTCCCTATATAGTGAACTACTAGTGACCAGAGCCCTATTCCCTATATAGTGAACTATTCTAATAGACCAGAGCCCTATTCCCTATATAGTGAACTACTAGTGACCAGAGCCCTATTCCCTATATAGTGAACTACTAGTGACCAGAGCCCTATTCCCTATATAGTGAACTACTAGTGACCAGAGCCCTATTCCCTATATAGTGAACTACTAGTGACCAGAGCCCTATTCCCTATATAGTGAACTACTAGTGACCAGAGTCCTATTCCCTATATAACTACTAGTGAACTACTAGTGACCAGACCAGAGCCCTATTCCCTATATAGTGAACTACTAGTGACCAGAGCTACTATTCCCTATATAGTGAACTACTAGTGACCAGAGCCCTATTCCCTATATAGTGAACTACTAGTGACCAGAGCCCTATTCCCTATATAGTGAACTACTTTAGACCAGAGCCCTATTCCCTATATAGTGAACTACTTTAGACCAGAGCCCTATTCCCTATATAGTGAACTACTCGTGACCAGAGCCCTATTCCCTATATAGTGAACTACTTTAGACCAGAGCCCTATTCCCTATATAGTGAACTACTAGTGACCAGAGCCTTATTCCCTATATAGTGAACTACTTTAGACCAGAGCCCTATTCCCTATATAGTGAGTGACTACTAGTGACCAGAGCCCTATTCTATTCCTACTTGACCAGTGAACTACTAGTGAGTGACCAGAGCCCTATTCCCCATATAGTGAACTACTAGTGACCGGAGCCCTATTCCCTATATAGTGAACTACTAGTGACCAGAGCCCTATTCCCTATATAGTGAACTACTAGTGACCAGAGCCCTATTCCCTATATAGTGAACTACTAGTGACCAGAGCCCTATTCCCTATATAGTGAACTACTAGTGACCAGAGCCCTATTCCCTATATAGTGAACTACTAGTGACCAGAGCCCTATTCCCCTTATAGTGAACTACTAGTGACCAGAGCCCTATTCCTAAGGAACTTGTTCCTGTTAAAAGCTACTAGTGACCAGAGCCCTATTCCCTGATAGTGGACTAGATGGTTCCTGACCAGCAGGGCACAGCCGATGATGCTGGAGGAGATGGTTCCTAGTGACAGCAGGGCACAGCCGATGATGCTGGAGGAGATATTCCCTATATGTGAACTACTAGTGACAGGCCCTATTCCTATATATGATGCTGGAGGAGATGGTTTCCTGTATAACTACTAGGGCACTATTCCATGATGCTGGAGGAGTTTGTTCCTATATAGTGAACTAGGGCCAGCCGAGTGAGTGACCAACAGCAGGGCTATTCCCTATGATGAACTGGAGGAGATGGCTGAACCTGAATGACCAGAGCCCTTTTCCTATTAGGCAACTACTGAACGTGAGCAAATGTTTGGTCTGTGGAGACAGGTGTACTTTACCAGAGCCTCCACTAGGTGGCAGTACAGCCAGGCATATTTTAATGAACTAAGGTTGCTAGACCAGAGTATTCCCTATATAGGCAGCCAACAAAATGGCACCCTATTCCCTATATAGTGAACTACTAGTGACCAGAGCCCTATTCCCTATATAGTGAACTACTAGTGACCAGAGCCCTATTCCCTATATAGTGAACTACTTTAGACCAGAGCCCTATTCCCTATATAGTGAACTACTAGTGACCAGAGCCCTATTCCCTATATAGTGAACTACTAGTGACCAGAGCCCTATTCCCTATATAGTGAACTACTAGTGACCAGAGCCCTATTCCCTATATAGTGAACTACTAGTGACCAGAGCCCTATTCCCTATATAGTGAACTACTAGTGACCAGAGCCCTATTCCCTATATAGTGAACTACTAGTGACCAGAGCCCTATTCCCTATATAGTGAACTACTAGTGACCAGAGCCCTATTCCCTATATAGTGAACTACTAGTGACCAGAGCCCTATTCCCTATATAGTGAACTACTAGTGACCAGAGCCCTATTCCCTATATAGTGAACTACTAGTGACCAGAGCCCTATTCCCTATATAGTGAACTACTAGTGACCAGAGCCCTATTCTCTATATAGTGAACTACTAGTGACCAGAGCCCTATTCCCTATATAGTGAACTACTAGTGACCAGAGCCCTATTCCCTATATAGTGAACTACTAGTGACCAGAGCCCTATTCCCTATATAGTGAACTACTAGTGACCAGAGCCCTATTCCCTATATAGTGAACTACTAGTGACCAGAGCCCTATTCCATATATAGTGAACTACTAATGACCAGAGCCCTATTCTCTATATAGTGCACTACTAGTGACCAGAGCCCTATTCCCTATATAGTGAACTACTAGTGACCAGAGCCCTATTCCCTATATAGTGAACTACTAATGACCAGAGCCCTATTCTCTATATAGTGAACTAACTACTAGTGACCAGAGCCCTATTCCCTATATAGTGAACTACTAGTGACCAGAGCCCTATTCCCTATATAGTGAACTACTAGTGACCAGAGCCCTATTCCCTATATAGTGAACTACTGGTGACCAGAGCCCTATTCCCTATATAGTGAACTACTAATGACCAGAGCTCTATTCCCTATATAGTGAACTACTAATGACCAGAGCCCTATTCCCTATATAGTGAACTACTAATGACCAGAGCCCTATTCCCTATATAGTGAACTACTTTAGACCAGAGCCCTATTCCCTATATAGTGAACTACTAGTGACCAGAGCCCTATTCCCTATATAGTGAACTACTTTAGACCAGAGCCCTATTCCCTATATAGTGAACTACTAGTGACCAGAGCCCTATTCCCTATATAGTGAACTACTAGTGACCAGAGCCCTATTCCCTATATAGTGAACTACTAGTGACCAGAGCCCTATTCCCTATATAGTGAACTACTAGTGACCAGAGCCCTATTCCCTATATAGTGAACTACTAGTGACCAGAGCCCTATTCCCTATATAGTGAACTACTAGTGACCAGAGCCCTATTCCCCTTGGGAACTACTCTGACCAGAGTTTGTTCCTGTTAAAAGTGACCAGGCCCTATTCCCTGATGCTGGAGGAGATACCTAGTGACCAGAGCCATTCCGATGATGAACTGGAGGACCAGATGGTATTCCTGTTAGTGAACAGCAGAGCCCTATTCCCTATGATGAACTGGAGTGAGATGGTTCCTGTTAACAGCCAGGGCACAGCCGATGATGCTGGAGGAGATATTCCTGTTAAACAGCAGGGCCCTATTCCCTATATGCTGTGACCAGATGGCTGCCTGAAGTCCAAGAGGTGTTTTTATTAGGCAATGAACGGAGCAAATGTTTGGTCTGTGGAGACAGGTGTATTTACCAGACCTCCACTAGGTGGCAGTGCCAGGCATATTTTAATCTCAAGGTTGCTAGTGACCAGGCAGCCAACAAACTACTGGACACCCTACTCCCTATATAGTGAACACTAGTGACCAGAGCCCTATTCCCTATATAGTGAACTACTAGTGACCAGAGCCCTATTCCCTATATAGTGAACTACTTTAGACCAGAGCCATATTCCCTATATAGTGAACTACTAGTGACCAGAGCCCTATTCCTATATAGTGAACTACTAGTGACCAGAGCCCTATTCCCTATATAGTGAACTACTAGTGACCAGAGCCCTATTCCCTATATAGTGAACTACTAGTGACCAGAGCCCTATTCCCTATATAGTGAACTACTAGTGACCAGAGCCCTATTCCCTATATAGTGAACTACTAGTGACCAGAGCCCTATTCCCTATATAGTGAACTACTAGTGACCAGAGCCCTATTCCCTATATACTAGTGAACTATTCTAATAGTGAACTACAGTGCCCTATTCCCTATATAGTGAACTACTAGTGACCAGAGCCCTATTCCCTATATAGTGAACTACTAGTGACCAGAGCCCTATTCCCTATATAGTGAACTACTAGTGACCAGAGCCCTATTCCCTATATAGTGAACTACTGAGCCCTATTCCCTATATAGTGAACTACAGACCAGAGCCCTATTCCCTATATAGTGAACTACTAGTGACCAGAGCCCTATTCCCTATATAGTGAACTACTAGTGACCAGAGCCCTATTCCCTATATAGTGAACTACTAGTGACCAGAGCCCTATTCCTATATATAGTGAACTACTAATGACCAGAGCCCTATTCCTATATAGTGAACTACTAGTGACCAGAGCCCTATTCCCTATATAGTGAACTACTAGTGACCAGAGCCCTATTCCCTATATAGTGAACTACTAGTGACCAGAGCCCTATTCGCTATATAGTGAACTACTAGTGACCAGAGCCCTATTCCCTATATAGTGAACTACTAGTGACCAGAGCCCTATTCCCTATATAGTGAACTACTAGTGACCAGAGCCCTATTCCCTATATAGTGAACTACTAGTGACCAGAGCCCTATTCCCTATATAGTGAACTACTAGTGACCAGAGCCCTATTCCCTATATAGTGAACTACTAGTGACCAGAGCCCTATTCCCTATATAGTGAACTACTAGTGACCAGAGCCCTATTCCCTATATAGTGAACTACTTTAGACCAGAGCCCTATTCCCTATATAGTGAACTACTAGTGACCAGAGCCCTATTCCCTATATAGTGAACTACTTTAGACCAGAGCCCTATTCCCTATATAGTGAACTACTAGTGACCAGAGCCCTATTCCCTATATAGTGAACTACTAGTGACCAGAGCCCTATTCCCTATATAGTGAACTACTAGTGACCAGAGCCCTATTCCCTATATAGTGAACTACTAGTGACCAGAGCCCTATTCCCTATATAGTGAACTACTAGTGACCAGAGCCCTATTCCCTTATAGTGAACTACTAGTCAGAGCCATTCCCCTATAGGACTACTCTGAAGAGAGTTTGTTCCCTATTGAACTACTAGTGACCAGGCCCTATTCCGCTGATGCTGTGAGGAGATGGTTCCTAACAGCAGGGCACAGCCGATGATGCTGGAGGAGATGGTTCCCTAACAGCAGTGAACTATGATGCTGGAGGAGATGACCAGAGGGCAGAGCCGATGATGTGGAGGAGATGGCCCTATTCCTGTTAGTGACAGCAGGGCGAAGCCGATTCCCTATGCTGGAGTGAATACTGCCTGAATCCAAGAGGTGTTTTCCTATTAGGCAATGAACGGAGCAAATGTTTGGTACTGTGACCAGAGACTATTCCCTGTGAACTACTTACCAGAGACTCCACTATGGCAGTACAGCCAGGCATATTTTAATCTCAAGGTTGCTAGTGAGAGTTTGATACTAGACCAACAAATGTGAACTACTAGTGACAGAGCACTATTCCCTATATAGTGAACTACTAGTGACCAGAGCCCTATTCCCTATATAGTGAACTACTAGTGACCAGAGCCCTATTCCCTATATAGTGAACTACTTTAGACCAGAGCCATATTCCCTATATAGTGAACTACTAGTAACCAGAGCCCTATTCCCTATATAGTGAACTACTAGTGACCAGAGCCCTATTCCCTATATAGTGAACTACTAGTGACCAGAGCCCTATTCCCTATATAGTGAACTACTAGTGACCAGAGCCCTATTCCCTATATAGTGAACTACTAATGACCAGAGCCCTATTCCCTATATAGTGCACTACTAGTGACCAGAGCCCTATTCCCTATATAGTGAACTACTAGTGACCAGAGCCCTATTCCCTATATAGTGAACTACTAATGACCAGCGCCCTATTCTCTATATAGTGCACTACTAGTGACCAGAGCCCTATTCCCTATATAGTGCACTACTAGTGACCAAAGCCCTATTCCCTATATAGTGAACTACTAGTGACCAGAGCCCTATTCCCTATATAGTGAACTACTAGTGACCAGAGCCCTATTCCCTATATAGTGAACTACTAGTGACCAGAGCCCTATTCCCTATATAGTGAACTACTAGTGACCAGAGCCCTATTCCCTATATAGTGAACTACTAGTGACCAGAGCCCTATTCCCTATATAGTGAACTACTAATGACCAGAGCCCTATTCCCTATATAGTGAACTACTAGTGACCAGAGCCCTATTCCCTATATAGTGAACTACTAATGACCAGAGCCCTATTCCCTATATAGTGAACTACTAATGACCAGAGCCCTATTCCCTATATAGTGAACTACTAGTGACCAGAGCCCTATTCCCTATATAGTGAACTACTTTAGACCAGAGCCCTATTCCCTATATAGTGAACTACTAGTGACCAGAGCCCTATTCCCTATATAGTGAACTACTAGTGACCAGAGCCCTATTCCTATATAGTGAACTACTAGTGACCAGAGCCCTATTCCCTATATAGTGAACTACTAGTGACCAGAGCCCTATTCCCTATATAGTGAACTACTAGTGACCAGAGCCCTATTCCCTATATAGTGAACTACTAGTGACCAGAGCCCTATTCCCTATATAGTGAACTACTAGTGACCAGAGCCCTATTCCCTATATAGTGAACTACTAGTGACCAGAGCCCTATTCCCTATATAGTGAACTACTAGTGACCAGAGCCCTATTCCCTATATAGTGAACTACTAGTGACCAGAGCCCTATTCCCTTATAGTGAACTACTAGTGACCAGAGCCCCTTGGGACTCTCTAAGGAGTTTGTTCCTGTTAAACTACTAGTGACCAGAGCCCTATTCTGATGCTGGAGTGAGATGGTTCCTGTGAACTACAGTGACCAGAGCCATTCCGATGATGTTGGAGGAGATGGTTCCTGTTAACAGCAGGGCACATTCCGATGATGCTGGAGGAGATGGTTCCTGTTAACAGCAGGGCACAGCCGATGATGCTGGACCAGAGATGGTTCCTGTATAACAGCAGAACTACAGCCAATGATGCTGGAGGAGATGGTTCCTGTTAACAGCTAGGGCGAGCCCTATTCCGATGAGTGCTACTAGGAGGAGCCCTTGTTCCTGTGAACAGCAGGGCACAGCCGATGATGCTGGAGGAGATGGTATTCCTGTTAGTGAACTACAGGGCCAGAGCCCTATGATGCTGGAGGAGATGGCTGCCTGAATCCAAGAGGTGTTTTTATTAGGCAATGAACGGAGCAAATGTTTGGTCTGTGGAGACAGGTATATTTAAGACCTCCACTAGGTGACCAGCAGTACAGCCAGGCATATTTTAAGTCTCAACTAGGAGAGTTTGATATAGGCAGCCAACAAAATGGCACCCTACTCCCTATATAGTGGAACACTAGTGACCAGAGCCCTATTCCCTATATAGTGAACTACTAGTGACCAGAGCCCTATTCCCTATATAGTGAACTACTTTAGACCAGAGCCATATTCCCTATATAGTGAACTACTAGTAACCAGAGCCCTATTCCCTATATAGTGAACTACTAGTGACCAGAGCCCTATTCCCTATATAGTGAACTACTAGTGACCAGAGCCCTATTCCCTATATAGTGAACTACTAGTGACCAGAGCCCTATTCCCTATATAGTGAACTACTAGTGACCAGAGCCCTATTCCCTATATAGTGAACTACTTTAGACCAGAGCCCTATTCCCTATATAGTGAACTACTAGTGACCAGAGCCCTATTCCCTATATAGTGAACTACTTTAGACCAGAGCCCTATTCCCTATATAGTGAACTACTAGTGACCAGAGCCCTATTCCCCATATAGTGAACTACTAGTGACCAGAGCCATATTCCCTATATAGTGAACTACTAGTGACCAGAGCCTATTCCCTATATAGTGAACTACTAGTGACCAGAGACCTATTCCCTATATAGTGAACTACTAGTGACCAGGGTCCTATTTCCTATATAGTGAACTACTAGTGACCAGAGCCTTATTCCCTATATAGTGAACTACTAGTGACCAGAGCCCTATTCCCTATATAGTGAACTACTAGTGACCAGAGCACAGTTCCCTATATAGTGAACTACTAGTGACCAGAGCCCTATTCCCTATATAGTGAACTACTAGTGGCCAGGGCCCTATTCCTTATATAGTGAACTACTAGTGACCAGAGCCCTATTCCCTTATAGTGAACTACTAGTGACCAGAGCCCTATTCCCTATATAGTGAACTACTAGTGACCAGAGCCCTATTCCCTTATAGTGAACTACTAGTGACCAGGCCCCTGGGACTCTAGTAAGGAGTTTGTTCCTATTCAGCTATAACCGAGATGAACTACTAGTGACCAGAGCCCTATTCCCTGTATAGTGAACTACAGTGAACATTCCGATGATGCTGGAAGAGATTGTTCCTGTGAACTACTAGTGACAGCAGTGCACAGCCGATGATGCTGGAGGAGATGGTTCCTGTTAAAAGAGGGGCGAAGCCGATGATGCTGGAGGAGATTGTTCCTGTTAACAGCAGTGCACAGCCGATGATGCTGGAGGAGATGGTTCCTGTTAAAAGAGGGGTGAAGCCGATGATGCTGGAGGAGATTGTTCCTGTTAACAGCAGGGCACAGCCAATGATGCTGGAGGAGATGGTTCCTGTTAACAGCAGTGCACAGCCGATGATGCTGGAGGAGATGGTTCCTGTTAAAAGAGGGGTGAAGCCGATGATGCTGGAGGAGATTGTTCCTGTTAACAGCAGGGCACAGCCGATGATGCTGGAGGAGTTTGTTCCTGTTAACAGCAGGGCACAGCCGATGATGCTGGAGGAGATGGTTCCTGTTAACAGCAGGGCACAGCCAATGTTTCTGGAGGAGATGGCTGCCTGAATCCAAGAGGTGTTTTTATTAGTCAATGAACAGAGCAAATGTTTGGCCTGTGGAGACAGGTGCATTTACAAGACCTCCATTAGGTGGCAGTACAGCCCAGCATATTTTAATCTCAATGTTGCCAGGAGAGTTTGATATAGGCAGCCAACAAAATGGCACCCTATTCCCTATGTAGTGGAACACTAGTGACCAGGGCCCTATTCCCTATATAGTGGAACACTAGTGACCAGAACCCTATTCCCTATATAGTGAACTACTAGTGACCAAAGCCCTATTCCCCTATATAGTGAACTACTAGTGACCAGAGCCATTTACATTACATTTAAGTCATTTAGCAGACGCTCTTATATAGTGAACTACAAATGACCAGAGCCCTATTCACCTTATGATAGTGAGCAACCACTTTACAATAGTGACCTAAATCCCTTTTAAGGGGAACTACTAGTGGATTACTATCCTATCCTAGGTATTCCAAAGAGGTGGGGTTTCAGGTGTCTCCGGAAGGTAGATTGAACTACTAGTGACCAGGCCCTATTCCCTATAGTGAGTTTGTTCCATTCCATATGGGGAACTACTAGCCAGAGCCTATTCCCTAATAGTTTTGACTAGGCTGACCAGAGCCCTATTCCTCAGTGGTAGGGAGTGAACCAGAGGTGGATGAACCAGTGCCCTTTCCCTTTGGGTGTAACCTGATCAGAGACCTGGAGAGTATTCCCTGATAGTGAACCGTGGACCCCTCACAGCTCCGTAGTGCACACCATGGTCTTGTAGCGGATGCGAGCTATTCCTAATAGTGAACTACAGTGGAGAGAGCCAGAGCCCTGATTCCCTGATAGAACTTGGGACTAGAACACCAGACCAGAGCTGCCGTTCTGGATGAGTTGTGAATGGAACACTAGTGACCAGGGAGCCCAGCCCTATATAGTGAACTGCAGTAATGACCAGAGCCCTATTCCTACAAGTGCCTACTAGTGACCTGAGCCACCTATGTGAGGCAGGGTCCTACTCTGCGGAGTGAACTACTAGTGACCAGAGCCCTGATTCCCTATATAGTGAACGGGCCACCGCCTTGATGTAGTTGAGAACTAGTGACAGGGCCTATTCCAGGATCACGCCAGAGGTTCCCTTAGTGAACTCTGGGAGGAGCCCAGTGGAGTTGTCAACCGTGAACTGGACCATGGAACGGGCAGTCCTATTCCCTATAGTGAGGAAGAGCAGCTCTGTCTTGCCGAGGTTCAGCTTAGGTGGTGATCCGTCATCCACTATATGTCTGCCAGACATGCAGAGCCCTATTCGCCACCTGGTCATCAGAAGGGGGAAAGGAGAAGATTAATTGTGTGTGACCAGTCTGCATATAGTGAACTGATAGTGACCAGAGACCATGTGAGTGTTATGACAGAGCCAAGTGACTTGGTGTATAGCGAACTACTAGTGAGAGGGCCTAGAACAGAGCCCTGGGGACACCAGTGGTGAGAGCACGTGGTGAGTGAGACTAGCCACGCCACCAGAGCCCTGTTAGGACGCCTATTCCAATAGTGAACTACGCCAGAGATGCCCAACTACGGAGAGGGTGGAACTAGGAGGATCTGATGGTTCCCTACAGTATCGAAGGCAGCCGATAGGTCTAGAAGGGATGAGAGCAGAGGAGAGAGATTCCCTTTAGTGAACAGTGCGGAGCGCCCTCCGTATATACAGAGAAGAGCAGTCTCAGTTGAATGACTAGTCTTGAAACCTGACTGATTTGGAACTACTAGTGACCAGAGCCATTCTGATAGAGAACTACTAGTGACCAGAGCCCTATTCCCTATAGGACGTACGTTCAAGGGTTTTGGAGAGAAGAAGCCCTAAAGAAGGGATACTGGTCTGTAGTTGTTGACATCGGAGGGACTAGTGACCAGGTTTTTTCAGAACTACTAGTGACCAGAGCCCTATTCCCTATATAGTGGAACACTAGTGACCAGAGACCTATTCCCTATATAGTGAACTACTAGTGACCAGATCCCTATTCCCTATATAGTGAAGTACTAGTGACCAGGGCCCTATTCCCTATATAGTGGAACACTAGTGACCAGAGCCCTATTCCCTATATAGTGAACTACTAGTGACCAGAGCCATATTCCCTATATAGTGAACTACTAGTGACCAGAGCCCTATTCCCTATATAGTGAACTACTAGTGACCAGAGTCCTATTCCCTATATAGTGATCTACTAGTGACCAGAGCCCTATTCCCTATATACTGACCAGAGCCCTATTCCCTATATAGTGAACTACTAGTGACCAGAGCCCTATTCCCTATATAGTGAACTACTAGTGACCAGAGCCCTATTCCCTATATAGTGAACTACTAGTGACCAGAGTCCTATTCCCTATATAGTGAACTACTAGTGACCAGAGCCCTATTCCCTATATAGTGATCTACTAGTGACAAGAGCCCTATTCCCCTAATAGTGAACTACTAGTGACCAGAGCCCTATTCCCTATATAGTGAACTACTAGTGACCAGGGCCATTTCCCTATATAGTGAACTACTAGTGACCAGGGCCCTATTCCCTATATAGTGAACTACTAGTGACCAGGGCCATTTCCCTATATAGTGAACTACTAGTGACCAGAGCCCTATTCCCTATATAGTGAACTACTAGTGACCAGGGCCCTATTCCCTATATAGTGAACTACTAGTGACCAGGGCCATTTCCCTATATAGTGAACTACTAGTGACCAGAGCCCTATTCCCTATATAGTGAACTACTAGTGACCAGCGCCCTATTCCCTATATAGTGAACTACTAGTGACCAGAGCCCTATTCCCCATATAGTGAACTACTAGTGACCAGATCCCTATTCCCCCTAATAGTGAACTACTAGTGACCAGAGCCCTATTCCCCTAATAGTGAACTACTAGTGACCAGGGCCCTATTCCCTAATAGTGAACTACTAGTGACCAGAGCCCTATTCCCCTAATAGTGAACTACTAGTGACCAGAGCCCTATTCCCTATATAGTGAACTACTAGTGACCAGAGCCCTATTCCCTATATAGTGAACTACTAGTGACCAGAGCCCTATTCCCCTAATAGTGAACTACTAGTGACCAGATCCCTATTCCCCTATTCCTATATAGTGAACTACTAGTGACCAGAGCCCTATTCCCTAATAGTGAACTACTAGTGACCAGAGCCCTATTCCCTATATAGTGAACTACTAGTGACCAGGGCCCTATTCCCTATATAGTGAACTACTAGTGACCAGGGCCCTATTCCTCTAATAGTGAACTACTAGTGACCAGATCCCTATTCCCCTAATAGTGAACTACTAGTGACCAGAGCCCTATTCCCTATATAGTGAACTACTAGTGACCAGAGTCCTATTCCTCTAATAGTGAACTACTAGTGACCAGATCCCTATTCCCCTAATAGTGAACTACTAGTGACCAGGGCCCTATTCCCCTAATAGTGAACTACTAGTGACCAGGGCCCTATTCCTCTAATAGTGATCTACTAGTGACCAGAACCCTGGTGACAGTGTGCGTATCCTTTCCTGATGGGATCGTCATGATTGGCTTGACAAGGACTCTAACGACCCAGGCTAAGTTTCAGAGGCATGGTCCTCCAGTCCATATAGATATAGTTCACCCTAGCCAGACACTGATCTAGGATCAGCTTTCCCTCCCCAATCCTAACTTAAACCATTCGATGTGAACTTAACCACAGATCTAGGATCAGCTGATAATCCTCAAACCTGTGTGTGTGTGTTTGATATAATTATTGATCGGTTGAAAACAGCGGTGCGTGGTTTCCCCTGGTTTCCTCTCTGGTTCCATAATCAATCAACATCCTCAGCCAGCACTTGACTGATCACTGAGTGAACCCTACACCCTACACCCTACATAATAAACATGACTGAGTGGACGAACCCTACACCCTACATAGTAGACATGACTGATGACTGAGTGGACGAACCCTACACCCTACATAGTAGACATGACTGATGACTGAGTGGACGAACCCTACACCCTACATAGTAGACATGACTGATCACTGAGTGGACGAACCCTACACCCTACAGAGTAGACATGACTGATCACTGAGTGGACGAACCCTACACCCTACAGAGTAGACATGACTGATCACTGAGTGGACCAGACCCTACCCCTACACCCTACATAGTAGACATGACTGATGACTGAGTGGACGAACCCTACACCCTACAGTGTAGACATGACTGATCACTGAGTGGACGAACCCTACACCCTACATAGTAGACATGACTGATGACTGAGTGGACGAACCCTACACCCTACATAGTAGACATGACTGATCACTGAGTGGACGAACCCTACACCCTAGATAGTAGACATGACTGATCACTGAGTGGACGAACCCTACACCCTACATAGTAGACATGACTGACCACTGAGTGGATGAACCCTACACCCTACATAGTAGACATGACTGATCACTGAGTGGATGAACCCTACACCCTACATAGTAGACATGACTGATCACTGAGTGGACGAACCCTACACCCTACATAGTGGACATGACTGACCACTGAGTGGATGAACCCTACACCCTACATAGTGGACATGACTGATCACTGAGTGGACGAACCGTACACCCTACATAGTAGACATGACTGATCACTGAGTGGGCGAACCCTACACCCTACATAGTAGACATGACTGATCACTGAGTGGACAACCCTACACCCTACATAGTAGACATGACTGATCACTGAGTGGACGAACCCTACACCCTACATAGTAGACATGACTGATCACTGAGTGGGCGAACCCTACACCCTACATGTAGACATGACTGATCACTGAGTGGACGAACCCTACACCCTACATAGTAGACATGACTGATCACTGAGTGGATGAACCCTACACCCTACATAGTAGACATGACTGATCACTGAGTGGGCCGAACCCTACACCCTACATAGTAGACATGACTGATCACTGAGTGGACGAACCCTACACCCTACATAGTAGACATGACTGATCACTGAGTGGACGAACCCTACACCCTACATAGTAGACATGACTGATGACTGAGTGGACGAACCCTACACCCTACAGTGTAGACATGACTGATCACTGAGTGGACGAACCCTACACCCTACATAGTAGACATGACTGATCACTGAGTGGACGAACCCTACACCCTACATAGTAGACATGACTGATCACTGAGTGGACGAACCCTACACCCTACATAGTAGACATGACTGATCACTGAGTGGACGAACCCTACACCCTACATAGTAGACATGACTGATCACTGAGTGGACGAACCCTACACCCTACAGAGTAGACATGACTGATCACTGAGTGGACGAACCCTACACCCTACAGAGTAGACATGACTGATCACTGAGTGGACGAACCCTACACCCTACACCCTACATAGTAGACATGACTGATGACTGAGTGGACGAACCCTACACCCTACAGTGTAGACATGACTGATCACTGAGTGGACAACCCTACACCCTAGATAGTAGACATGACTGATGACTGAGTGGATGAACCCTACACCCTACATAGTAGACATGACTGATCACTGAGTGGATGAACCCTACACCCTACATAGTAGACATGACTGATCACTGAGTGGACGAACCCTACACCCTACATAGTAGACATGACTGACCACTGAGTGGATGAACCCTACACCCTACATAGTAGACATGACTGATCACTGAGTGGATGAACCCTACACCCTACATAGTAGACATGACTGATCACTGAGTGGACGAACCCTACACCCTACATAGTGGACATGACTGACCACTGAGTGGATGAACCCTACACCCTACATAGTGGACATGACTGATCACTGAGTGGACGAACCGTACACCCTACATAGTAGACATGACTGATCACTGAGTGGACGAACCCTACACCCTACATAGTAGACATGACTGATCACTGAGTGGACGAACCCTACACCCTACATAGTAGACATGACTGATCACTGAGTGGACGAACCCTACACCCTACATAGTAGACATGACTGATCACTGAGTGGACGAACCCTACACCCCTACATAGTAGACCACTGGGATCACTGAGTGGACGAACCCTACACCCTAAATAGTAGACATGACTGATCACTGAGTGGGCAACCCTGACCCTACATGTAGACATGACTGATCACTGAGTGGGCCAACCCTACACCCTACATAGTAGACATGACTGATCACTGAGTGGACGAACCCTACACCCCTACATAGTAGACATGACTGATCACTGAGTGGATGAACCCCTACACCCTACATAGTAGACATGACTGATGACTGAGTGGACGAACCCTACACCCTACAGTGTAGACATGACTGATCACTGAGTGGACGTGTGTGTGTACACCCTACATAGTAGACATGACTGATCACTGAGTGGATGAACCCTAGACATAGTAGACATGACTGATCACTGAGTGGACGAACCCCTACACCCTACATAGTGGTCATGACTGACCACTGAGTGGAGTGAACCCTACACCCTACAGAGTAGACATGACTGATCACTGAGTGGACGAACCCTACACCCTACAGAGTAGACATGACTGATCACTGAGTGGACGAACCCTACACCCTACATAATAGACATGACTGATCACTGAGTGGACGAACCCTACACCCTACATAGTAGACATGACTGATGACTGAGTGGACGAACCCTACACCCTACATAGTAGACATGACTGATCACTGATTGGACGAACCCTACACCCTAGATAGTAGACATGACTGACCACTGAGTGGATGAACCCTACACCCTACATAGTAGACATGACTGATGACTGAGTGGACGAACCCTACACCCTACAGTGTAGACATGACTGATCACTGAGTGGAGGACACCCTAGGGTAGACATGACTGATGACTGAGTGGAACAGAACCCTACACCCTATATAGTAGACATGACTGATCACTGAGTGGACGAACCCTACACCCTAGATAGTAGACATGACTGACCACTGAGTGGATGAACCCTACACCCTACATAGTAGACATGACTGATCACTGAGTGGATGAACCCTACACCCTACATAGGTAGACATGACTGATCACTGAGTGGAACAGAACCCTACACCCTACAGAGTGGACATGACTGACCACTGACAGGATGAACCCTACACCCTACAGAGTGGACATGACTGATCACTGAGTGGACTAACCAGGTAACCCTACATAGTAGACATGACTGATCACTGAGTGGGCCGAACCCTACACCCTACATAGTAGACATGACTGATCACTGAGTGGTAACAACCCTACACCCTACATAGTAGACATGACTGATCACTGAGTGGACAGAACCCTACACCCTACATAGTAGACATGACTGATCACTGGTGGACAAACCCTCACCCTATATAGTAGACAGACTGATCACTGAGTGGGTAACCCTAGACCCTACATAGTAGACATGACTGATCACTGAGTGTGCCCTAGACCCTACATAGTAGACATGACTGATCACTGAGTGGACAGAGACCCTACACCCTACCAGAGTCCACTGGGTCCAGAGAAGTAGTGCACTATAAAGGGCACAGGGTGCAGAGAGGTCACACGGTGATGATGTCTGACTCCGCTGAGTTGACTAGGGCCGTTCCAGGCGCTCTCTCTCTCTCTCTCTCTCTCTCTCTCACACACACCTGTCTTATGTCCTGTCTATCAGTGTATAGGATGAACCTTGGCCTTCCAGAACTCCCTGTGTGTGTGTGTGTGTGTGTGTGTGTGTGTGTGTGTGTGTGTGTGTGTGTGTGTGTGTGTGTGTGTGTGTGTGGTGTGTGAGTGAGTGAGTGAGTGAGTGAGTGAGTGAGTGAGTGACCCAGTGGTGGTGAGTGAGTGGTGACAGATGGTGAGTGAGAGGAGACAGAGATAGGGAGTGTGGTGGTGGTGAGTGAGTGAGTGAGTGAGTGAGTGAGTGAGTGAGTGAGTGAGTGAGAAAGACAGAGAGAGAGTGAGAAAGAGCATTCCATCCTACCACTCCTCTCTGATTATATAACACCTGATACACAGAGCACGGCACAACAGAGAGGAGGTCTACCCAGGTAACAGAGAGACCTACCCAGGTAACAGAGAGACCTACTCAGGTAACAGAGAGACCTACCCAGGTAACAGAGAGACCTACCCAGGTAACAGAGAGACCTACTCAGGTAACAGAGAGACCTACCCAGGTAACAGAGAGACCTACCCAGGTAACAGAGAGACCAACCCAGGTAACAGAGAGACCTACCCAGGTAACAGAGAGACCTACCCAGGTAACAGAGAGGATACCCAGGGAACAGAGAGGTCTACCCAGGGAACAGAGAGGTCTACCCAGGTAACAGAGAGGTCTACCCAGGTAACAGAGAGACCTACCCAGGTAACAGAGCTCTACCCAGGTAACAGAGAGGACTACCCAGGAAACAGAGAGATCTACCCAGGTAACAGAGAGGTCTACCCAGGAAACAGAGAGACCTACTCAGGTAACAGAGAGGTCTACCCAGGTAACAGAGAGGTCTACCCAGGTAACAGAGAGGTCTACCCAGGTAACAGAGACATCTACCCAGGTAACAGAGAGGTCTACCGAGGTAACAGAGAGGTCTACCCAGGTAACAGAGAGGTCTACCCAGGTAACAGAGAGGTAAGAGAGAGATCTACCGAGGTAAGAGAGAGATCTACCGAGGTAACAGAGAGGTCTACCCAGGTAACAGAGAGATCTACCGAGGTAACAGAGCGGTCTACCCAGGTAACAGAGAGGATTACCCAGGTAACAGAAAGGCCTGCCCAGGTAACAGAGAGGTCTACCCAGGTAACAGAGAGACCTACTCAGGTAACAGAGAGGTCTACCCAGGTAACAGAGAGGTCTACCCAGGTAACAGAGAGGTCTACCCAGGTAACAGAGAGATCTACCCAGGTAACAGAGAGGTCTACCCAGGTAACAGAGAGGTCTACCCAGGTAACAGAGAGGTCTACCCAGGTAACAGAGAGGTAAGGAGAGATCTACCGAGGTAACAGAGAGGATCTACCGAGGTAACAGAGAGGTCTACCCAGGTAACAGAGAGGTCTACCCAGGTAACAGAGAGATCTACCCAGGTAACAGAGAGATCTACCGAGGTAACAGAGAGATCTACCCAGGTACCAGAGAGGTCTACCCAGGTACCAGAGAGGTCTACCCAGGTACCAGAGAGGTCTACCCAGGTAACAGAAAGGCCTGCACAGGTAACAGAGAGGTCTGCCCAGGTAACAGAGAGGTCTACCCAGGTAACAGAGAGGTCTACCCAGGTAACAGAGAGACCTACCCAGGTAACAGAGAGACCTACCCAGGTAACAGAGAGACCTACACAGGTAACAGAGAGAGTCTACCCAGGTAACAGAGAGGTCTACCCAGGGAACAGAGAGGTCTACCCAGGTAACAGAGAGGTTACCCAGGTAACAGAGAGACCTACCCAGGTAACAGAGAGGTCTACCCAGGTAACAGAGAGGACTACCCAGGTAACAGAGAGGTCTACCCAGGTAACAGAGAGTCTACCCAGGTAACAGAGAGGTCTACCCAGGTAACAGAGAGATCTAGAGGTAACAGATCTACCCAGGTAAGAGAGAGATCTACCCAGGTAACAGAGAGGTAAGAGAGAGATCTACCGAGGTAAGAGAGATCTACCCAGGTAACAGAGAGGTCTACCCAGGTAACAGAGAGGTCTACCCAGGTAACAGAGAGGTCTACCCAGGTAACAGAGAGGTCTACCCAGGTAACAGAAAGGCCTGCCAGGTAACAGAGAGGTCTACCCAGGTACCAGAGAGGTCTACCCAGGTACCAGAGAGGTCTACCCAGGTACCAGAGAGGTCTACCCAGGTAACAGAAAGGCCTGCACAGGTAACAGAGAGGTCTACCCAGGTAACAGAGAGGTCTACCCAGGTAACAGAGAGGTCTACCCAGGTAACAGAGAGGTCTACCCAGGTAACAGAGAGACCTACCCAGGTAACAGAGCCTACCCAGGTAACAGAGAGGACTACCCAGGTACCAGAGAGTCTACCCAGGTAACAGAAAGGTCCTGCACAGGTAACAGAAAGGCCTGCACAGGTAACAGAGAGGTCTACCCAGGTAACAGAGAGATCTACCCAGGTAACAGAGAGGTCTACCCAGGAAACAGAGAGACCTACTCAGGTAACAGAGAGGTCTACCCAGGTAACAGAGAGGTCTACCCAGGTAACAGAGAGATCTACCCAGGTAACAGAGAGAGGTCTACCGAGGTAACAGAGAGGTCTACCCAGGTAACAGAAAGGCCTACCCAGGTACCAGAGAGGTCTACCCAGGTACAGAGAGGTCTACCCAGGTAACAGAAAGGCCTGCCCAGGTAACAGAGAGGTCTACCCAGGTAACAGAGAGGTCTACCCAGGTAACAGAGAGGTCTACCCAGGTAACAGAGAGGATACCCAGGTAACAGAGAGACCTACCCAGGTAACAGAGAGACCTACACAGGTAACAGAGAGGATACCCAGGAACAGAGAGAGTCTACCCAGGTAACAGAGAGGTCTACCCAGGTAACAGAGAGGTCTACCCAGGTAAACAGAGAGACCTACCCAGGTAACAGAGCTCTACCCAGGTAACAGAGAGGACTACCCAGGAAACAGAGAGGTCTACCGAGGTAACAGAGAGGTCTACCCAGGTAACAGAGAGGTCTACCCAGGTAACAGAGAGATAAGAGAGAGATCTACCCAGGTAAGAGAGAGATCTACCGAGGTAACAGAGAGGTCTGCAGAGAGAGATCTACCGAGGTAAGAGAAGATCTGCCCAGGTAACAGAGAGGTCTACCCAGGTAACAGAGAGGTCTACCCAGGTAACAGAGAGGTCTACCCAGGTACCAGAGAGGTCTACCCAGGTAACAGAAAGGCCTGCACAGGTAACAGAGAGGTCTACCCAGGTACCAGAGAGGTCTACCCAGGTACCAGAGAGGTCTACCCAGGTACCAGAGAGGTCTACCCAGGTAACAGAAAGGCCTGCACAGGTAACAGAGAGGTCTACCCAGGTACCAGAGAGGACTACCCAGGTACCAGAGAGGTCTACCCAGGTACCAGAGAGGTCTGCCCAGGTAACAGAAAGGCCTGCACAGGTAACAGAGAGGTCTACCCAGGTAACAGAGAGGTCTACCCAGGTAACAGAGAGACCTACCCAGGTAACAGAGAGGTCTACCCAGGTAACAGAGAGACCTACCCAGGTAACAGAGCTCTACCCAGGTAACAGAGAGGACTACCGAGGTACCAGAGAGGTCTACCCAGGTAACAGAAAGGCCTGCACAGGTAACAGAAAGGCCTGCACTCAGGTAACAGAGAGGGTCTACCCAGGTAACAGAGAGATCTACCCAGGTAACAGAGAGGTCTACCCAGGTAACAGAGAGACCTACTCAGGTAACAGAGAGGTCTACCCAGGTAACAGAGAGGTCTACCCAGGTAACAGAGAGATCTACCCAGGTAACAGAGAGGTCTACCGAGGTAACAGAGAGGTCTACCCAGGTAACAGAGAGGTCTACCCAGGTAACAGAGAGGTAAGAGAGATATCTACCGAGGTAAGAGAGAGATCTACCCAGGTAACAGAGAGATCTATCCAGGTAACAGAGAGGTCTACCCAGGTAACAGAGAGGTCTACCCAGGTAACAGAGAGATCTACCGAGGTAACAGAGAGGTCTACCCAGGTAACAGAGAGGTCTACCCAGGTACCAGAGAGGTCTACCCAGGTACCAGAGAGGTCTACCCAGGTAACAGAAAGGCCTGCACATGTAACAGAGAGGTCTACCCAGTTAACAGAGAGGTCTACCCAGGTAACAGAGAGGTCTACCCAGGTAACAGAGAGGTCTACCCAGGTAACATAGAGGACTACCCAGGTAACAGAGAGGTCTACCCAGGTACCAGAGAGGTCTACCCAGGTAACAGAAAGGCCTGCACAGGTAACAGAGAGTCTACCCAGGTAACAGAGAGGTCTACCCAGGTAACAGAGAGTCTACCCAGGTAACAGAGAGGTCTACCCAGGTAACAGAGAGGTCTACCCAGGTACCAGAGGTCTACCCAGGTAACCAGAAAGGTCTGCACAGGTAACAGAGGTCTACCCAGGTAACAGAGAGGTCTACCCAGGTAACAGAGAGGTCTACCCAGGTAACAGAGAGGTCTACCCAGGTAACAGAAAGGCCTACACAGGTAACAGAGAGGTCTACCCAGGTAACAGAAAGGCCTGCACAGGTAACAGAGAGGTCTACCCAGGTAACAGAGAGGTCTACCCAGGTAACAGAGGGTCTACCCAGGTAACAGAGAGGTCTGCCCAGGTAACATAGAGGTCTGCCCAGGTAACAGAGAGGTCTACCCAGGTAACAGAGAGGTCTACCCAGGTAACATAGAGGACTACCCAGGTAACAGAGAGGTCTACCCAGGTAACAGAGAGGTCTACCAAGGTAACAGAGAGTCTACCCAGGTAACAGAGAGGTCTACCCAGGTAACAGAAAGGCCTGCACAGGTAAAACTGAGCACAGGTGTGGTTTCGATTCACCTGAAACAACAGGTCGGAAGATCATCTCTCTAGCAGCACAGTCAGGTGTAGATTCCAGATCCAGTCTACCTGCAACAGAGAACAG